>NC_090815.1:3010000-3310000 GCF_000390325.3 Nicotiana tomentosiformis | reverse complement strand
GGACATGAATACAACTTGGCTTGGAGGAAAGCTGAAGAAGCAGGTTTCATTTATTCACTATCCATATAAAGAACTTCTACCACTTATAGTTTTTTTTAAATTATTATTATTATTATTATTATTATTATTTTGTATAATATTGGCATGAGATGAGCTAATATGTAGTAACATGGTTAGTGAGGATTCATATAGCCAGGGGCAAAGCTACACTCTTGTAAAGGTAGTCAATTGACCACCCTTCGTCGGAAAATTACACTATATATAGGTAAAGTATTAGTTTCAGAGGTATACATTGAACACCCTTTGTCGGATTTTTTTTTTACTTCTTTAAAGTTTGAACACCTTTGAAAAAATTTCTGACTTCGCCACTGCATATAGTCGACCCCGACTTGGTTGGAATAGAGGCGTAGTAGTAGTTGTTTTTGTATTATAGTCACTATCCATAGTGCTAACTGTTTGATTGAAGTAGTACTATGACCCAAGAAAAAAAGATTATAAGTACATAATGAAGTTTTCGTTATGTGTATTATTTTCCCTTTTTGGGTAAATAAAGTTCATGTGGGGTTTTCTTTGTAATGTAGCTTTGAGGAGATATCAAGCGACCCACTGGTTAGAATGTTTCGTCGGACTGTTAGGTATATCAAGCCAGCCTTCTGAGAAAGAGTTTGTTTCTTGCTTGAGAAATGGTTTGGTTCTTTGCAATTTAATTAACAAAGTTCAACCAGGATCAGTTCCAAAGGTACATTACTATCTAGTATGCAAAAAAAAGCAGCTCTTTATGCAACATTTGTTATTCATTCGTTATTGTTTTTATACTGTGGTACTTATTTTTAGGTTGTAGAAAACCACACGCCTTCGCATTTAATCATGTGGGATTCTCAGCCATTGCCAGCATATCAATATTTTGAGAACATTAGGAACTTTTTGGTAGCTGTGGAAGATCTAAAGCTACCAGCTTTTGAGGCATCTGTTTTTGAAAGGGTAAAATTATAGCTAATTAATTTTGTCTTCTTTGTAAGTTTTATAATGAAATGGAGGCTGGAATGAGATAACAATTTTTCAATTCATTTTCTGCATTCTTAGGATAATATAGAGGCGGGTTCATCAACAAAGGTTGTGGATTGCATTTTGGAACTTAAAGCATACCATGAGTGGAAGCAAATGACTGGTGGCGTCGGAAGTTATAAGCCTTTGAGGTCTCCTCTCTTGACCCCTTCGAGGGGAAGGATTCAAGCACGACAACCTATGACGATTGATTCTGATAGTTGCAGGCGATTGGAAATGTCTGCTGCCTGTCCAAAACAATCATCGGCAGAGGATGAAATTACGAAAATTGAAGGTCTCAAGTTTCTTTGCATTCTTTTATATCTTCATGCAAATTACTATCTTTGAGAACTCTTCTTGAGCTATTAGTTTTGAAATGCTTTATATAAGACAGATGAACCACACTTTTATAAGACTGATGAACAAACTTATCGTTTATTCTTATTTTGCAGCTAGTTTCCACTTTCTTTTGATATAGAAAATTCTTGTTTATTCTGGATTCTTTAACTGGTTTTAGGCATAATTGTCAAGGCTCTAGCTGAAAGAATGGTGGACATGAAGGAAAACATGGGAAATAACTTCTTTGCTTCTTTTCGCAATGGGAATGTGGTATGCATCGTCCTGACTATTTGCTGCTTTTCTTAGAGTCAATGATCACTGACATATTTGATGATTTTCTTTCTCCAAAACAGAACCAAGTTGAATTGTTCAGAAGGATCTTGTCTAGTTGCTTCGAAGAACAACCTCGAAAGTTGCCGAAGGTAATTGGGCTCTGCTCGACATGAATATTTACCTTGTTTTCGTTACATCTCATTCAAAAAAAGTTTTATCCTACATCATCTCTATTTTCCACAAGCAGTTAATGGGAATATGTACCTTTTGGACTAGTAAGATGAAAAATGACATATTTTTTTAGATAGGTTCAAATTTTTTTTTATTATATCTTGAGCTAGACTTCATATTGCATAACATCTCTTCCCAGAATATGCTTGGCACTTTCATTAAGTCTATTGGTCTTTAGAGAAAAAGAGAAAGAAAAGGAGGTTGTTTATTTGACTATTGCGTTCAAACATATGTTAATAACTCGTGTATTAGCTTGAAACAGTTCACCCCTATTTTCCATGAGAATCCCTCATTCTACACAATTGGCTCGGCAGAATCTGTAACTTCATATTTTGAAAGTAAACCTTTAAGAAAAGGCTGGATTATATTGCAGCTTACCTACAAAAGATGCAAGAACCATATTTGAAATTGTTATTGTTGTGCTTCTAAATTGATCAGTAAACTAATGTCAAATCTGGATATCATTTTCCTTCTGGCTTGTCATTTTTTATCCTCTTTATCTGTTTAAGTGATCTTGAGATAATATAGCTTTTATTCCTCCACTTGCAGTTGAAATCAGATCCTTTAAAAGAGATGAGCTGCTCAGAAGACAACTCCATGACCACATGCATACCCCTCGAAAATTTATCTAATCTTAGAAACCGCGAGGTAAGCTTAGTTCACTTTAAGCATTTTCCCCCATTTGTGAACCTGAAGTATTCAATTTGTCGATCTTGCAACTATCAGAGTACTTGTTAAGAATCTGAGTCTTTTATTTTTGAGTATGATGAGAAGAAATGTCAATCAAGTCATGACCTATAGGAAAGAATTTTGTCGACCTTGCTATTATCAAACTGTCGGGGGTCTTTCGCAAACAGCCTCTCTACCTTCACAAGGTAGGGGTAAGGTCTGCGTACACTCTACCCTCCCAGGACCCTAGTATGTGGGATTACACTGGGTTGTTGTTGTTGGTGGTGGTGGTGCTATTATCAAACTACATGCGTGTTTTACTTTTTTTACACAAGAATTTTGTCAAGAAAATTTTACTACTGTAGTATCTGGAAACTATTTGAGAGAACAAAAGTCAATCTGTATTTAGTGTTAGCATCTACAGTTCCAGTCTAGTTTTAATCTGTAATTTCCATTAGTGTAAAGGTCAAATGATGAAATGAACAGGACCTTGAACATAGAATTTAAATAAATCCTGGTTTTCAGTGTTGCAGAGCTTGCATAAAGAAGGGAACTTGCAACCACTGGACTCTAGTTACAATGCATGAAAAGGAACTTTCGGTAAGTCTTTTTTGAACTAAATAAAAGTTTACTATTTACTTAAGTTTAAGGCTTCTATAGTAATTTCTCCTAGTAAGAATGTTAAAAAGAATGTTTCACTTGGTTTCGTCCATGATTATCAATGGCCACAAGTGTTTCTCTGATCAGCATTGAAAAGAGTTAATCTCTTAAGATACTGAAGTAACATATATGATTTTACACCTCTTCCCATGAGTTTCAGAAAAATATGTCAGAAATATTGTGGTCCTTATGAATAACTGATTTCTAAATACATAAAATGGCTGTGGATGGTGTAAGAGACGAACAAAGTCAAGCATGAATTGTGAAGGCCTTTAGGTACTTCATGATCTCCAAAAACTAACGTCAGTCGGTCCCCTCATCTCCAAAATCTAACTTCAGTTGGGAAACAATGTGACTCCCCTCGAACACTTTTTGTGCTAGCATAGGTAGCTGGATGACCTAAACAGAACAATGTCTCCTGCAGTAGAGTCGAATAAGTGTTGATGACGGTGAACCATAAA
Organism: Nicotiana tomentosiformis; assembly: GCF_000390325.3. Lineage (NCBI taxonomy): Eukaryota > Viridiplantae > Streptophyta > Magnoliopsida > Solanales > Solanaceae > Nicotiana > Nicotiana tomentosiformis. Next base: position 3,306,323 of record NC_090815.1, on the reverse strand, counting down.
GTGTTTTAATCTGTCGAAGACTGTGAGAGTACTAAATAGTACCTTGGTTGTCGAAGAACTTATCCGATATTAGTGAAGTGAGTGAATTAGGTGTTAAGATATTTCATTTCTATTCTTGTTTAGCTTAAGCATGAGTGGTCTGCAAGCAAATTAGCTGTGATGCTTTGATTTGCACAAGATTCTTTCCGGTTCAACACTTGGCTTATTTGCTAAATTCCTTCTTGTTTTGCTCATGAATGACTAATATTTTAAGCTGGCAGAATCTTAAGGTCCTGTTATCAAGCACAAAAAGAGAATTTGAAGATCTGCAGTCTCAGCTACAAAGTGATCTGAAGCAACTTGGTAAGGTCACATTTCACATATCTATATCAACAATTGTTCCTATAATTTTAAAGCTAAATTGAGGTTTGATTTATCATGGTTTCAGGAGATCAAGTACTTGAGATGTCTAATGCTGCTCTTGGATATCACAAGGTTCTGAAAGAAAACAGAACTTTGCATAACATGGTTCAGGACCTAAAAGGTATTTCAACTATGATATCATCGACAAATGTACTAATGGCTTAATAACTTTCTATCTCTCTTTTTATGATGGGAGAAAAGTCTCACAGAATATAAAGTGAAAGTGAAAGTCTGAATTGTTATCCCTGTAAGTACCTGTTAGAATCAAGTTTTATTATACAAAAGCTCTCTAATCTTGCTGTATTAATCTATTGTTTAGGGAATATTCGAGTTTACTGCAGAATAAGGCCTGCCTTCAGTGCAGAAGCAAAAACTGCCATAGATTTTATTGGAGAAGGTGGTTCTTTGGTTGTAATTGACCCACTAAAATCCTGGAAAGATGGGAGGAAAATTTTCCAGTTCAACCGTGTTTTCGGTCCAACTGCCACTCAGGGTAATGGATACTGTTACATAGTACAGTTGAAGATACATCTTCCATTTTCTTTTTCTATTATTTTTTTTTATCTAACACTGCTTAATTTTACAGAAGATGTATTTCGAGACACTAAGCCGCTTGTAAGATCTGTGATGGATGGTTACAATGTGTGCATATTTGCTTACGGTCAAACTGGATCAGGGAAAACATATACTATGGTGAGAGCCTTTAGATAAATAAATTCCCTGTATTCCTGTAAATTGCAATGCTGTTAGCTACTTTTATCATCTCTTTTGTTGAATTTGCACTAGATGCATATCTGATACTTCTCTCTTGGCAGTCTGGCCCTGGAGGTGGATCATCAAATGAATTCGGAATCAACCAATTGGCTCTGAATGATCTGTTCCTACTGTCTGATGAAAGGAAGGACATCATGAATTATAAGATCCACGTTCAAATGGTCGAGATATACAATGAACAAATTCATGATCTTCTTGCAAACGATCATTCACTTACCAAATATCCTTTCATTGATCATTCCCTAGTTTACTTCATTATTTCATCAGTTAAATTTGAGATGAATCAAAGCGGGGAAATTAAATAAATGCGTCCTTAACTGTTCATACTTTAGAGATTAGAACCTGCATGAGTGGCAACGGTTTGCCTCTGCCTGATGCTAGCATGCATCTAGTGAATTGTGCTGCAGATGTTATAAACCTGATGAAACTTGGTGACTTGAACCGTGCTGTTGGCTCTACTGCCATGAACAACCGCAGTAGCCGTTCACACAGGTGAGGCTAACTAAAGAGGATTCAAGTTATTTCTATTCCCTTGCCATTGAGACAGTCTAAAAATATGTTAAGTTTTATATATGTTCACATGAAATTCTTGCAGTGTGCTGACTGTACATGTGCATGGTGAAGATACATCTGGAAACATAATACACAGTTGCCTCCATTTGGTTGATCTTGCTGGCAGTGAACGAGTTGACAAGTCAGAAGTTACTGGAGACGGCCTCAAAGAGGCACAACATATAAATAAATCTCTCTCTTGCTTGGGCGATGTGATCACAGCATTGGCACAGAAGAATTCTCACATCCCTTATAGAAACAGCAAACTCACATTACTCTTGCAGCACTCTTTAGGTTTGTACAATAAATTATTCAATTAGCTCAAGATTTCGCGCTCCAGATATAGCAACTCATATCACTGATATAGACAATATTTAGTCAAATATGAATTTAGGCTTTGAAACATCATAGTTTTACTAATGCTTTTTATGGTGTCTTTCAGGTGGACATGCAAAAACATTGATGTTTGCTCATGTTAGTCCTGAAGGGGATTCCTTTGGAGAAACAGTTAGTACTCTGAAGTTTGCACAGAGGGTTTCGAGTGTGGAACTTGGTGCAGCTCGTTTAAATAAAGAGAGCAACGAAGTTTTAGAACTCAAAGCTGAGGTAAAACACGTTCATTTTCATGATATTATATGGTTGTAAGCATACAGTGGCTTAAAAGATGGGTTATAAGACAAAAAAAACAAAAAAAAATGGATTATAAGCATACAGTGGCTTAAAAGATGGGTTATAAGACAAAATAAACAAAAACTTCTTGGGCTTAGAGTGTTGGATTATCATTCATTACCTGTCAACTGCTCCAATTACTGTAGATTGAGACCCTCAAAAAGGCATTGGCTAACAAGGAAACACAAACTCCGCAAATTAGCAAACCAAAGGAAGCAGCAAGAACACCTTTCCAGAAGCCTAAAGCAATAGCTGAGAGACCCACTCCACGAGCTCGAAGATTAAGCATAGAGAATTGCACCACCCTGAGGGTAGAAAAGGCCAACGCTGATGATGAAACGGGATCCAAAACCCCAGCTGTGAAAACTCGTTCGAGAAGATTAAGTTTAGAAGGGCCAAGATTTGCCAGTAAGAACCTTGAACAGATCAAATCATTAGAAACCACAAGCAAGCGAGATGATAAGCCAGAAGTAGTGTGCTTACAGAAATCTAGCGAGCTTCAAGAGGGAGATAATGTCACAAAATTGTATGATCAAGTTGGTAATGGTAGCTGCATGAAGGCTCCTCACAGTCCAACTTCTGCTTTTAAACGCCAGCAGCCTCATCGAAGCCCAACTGCTGGTTTTAAAATTCAGCAGGCTCCTCGGAGTCCAACTTCTGCCTATAAAAGCCAGCAGCCTCCTCGAAGTCCAATTTCTGGTTTCAAAAGTCAGCAGGCTCCTCGGAGTCCAACTTCTGCTTTTAAAAGCCAGCAGCCTCCTCGAAGTCCAACTTCTGGTTTCAAAAGCCAGCAGCCTCCTCGAAGTCCAACTTCTGGTTTCAAAAGTAAGCAGGCTCCTAGAAGTCCAACTTCTGCCTATAAAAGCCAGCAGCCTCCTCGGAGTCCAACTTCTGTTTTCAAAAGCCAGCAGGCTCCTAGAAGTCCAACTTCTGCCTATAAAAGCCAGCAGCCTCCTCGGAGTCCAACTTCTGTTTTTAAGAGCTGCAATGCACCTAGGAGTCCAACAAGTGCTGCTATTAAAAGCCAGGGGGTGAAAACAACAGATAACAGAACAAGGATTCCTTCTCTTCAACTACCCAAAACACCCGAGCCACTGATAACCTCTATAGATGAGATCAAGGGAGGAATGCGAAGTGACCGTACAATTTCATCCGAATTCCAGACGCCTGCTTTGGCACCTAGGAGTCCAACAAGTGCTGCCATTAAAAGCCAGGGGGTGAAAACAACAAATAACAGGACAAGGATTCCTTCTCTTCAACTACCCAAAACACCCGAGCCACTGATAACCTCTATAGATGAGATCAAGGGAGGAATGCAAAGTGACCGTACAATTTCATCCGAATTCCAGACGCCTGCTTTGATTAGCAGCACTCATGGAAAGGGATCTCAAATACGAAGATCACTTCGCACTATTGGGAAACTGATTAATGGCTCCGACAGAAAGTAAGTGATCCATTCCCTGATCGCATTTTAGTTGATTTTATGCATTTAATCAATTCGTATGAGCATAGGAAGCTGTAGCTTTTTGGAAGTTCAACAGTGTGATTTTTGTTGCCTGAGAATTGTGTTTATTGACTTGTTAAAACTTACAGGAACCAACAGAAAAGGACTGAAGCAGCACCACTATCACCTTTCAATTGCCAAAATGAGGTGAAGTCACCAATTGCTTCTAATGCACGGACACTAAGAAGACAATCCCTAACTGGCATTCCACCACCAACCATGTCGAGGAGATCTTCACTTGGAGGAGGGACCCTGCCTGATTCTTGTAAGCAAAATGAACAATATATCTCAGCTAACAAACTATAATGACCAAATGTAGTATTTACAGAATCGTTGTTCATTTTATAGGTGCAAACGAAAGCAGAAATTTCAAGACTCTTCCATCACGCGCTTCAGCCAAGTCGAGGTGGCTATAAGGAACACTAAGTAGTTAACGTCAAGGAGCTAGCTGTAGGGAACAAGTAGTGCTTTGGCTTTGGTATACTGAATACTGACTACTTCACATCAAGCTAGGACAAACATTGATGACACGGTTATGCTGCAGATACTCGCTGCAAGTGTAGATGTAGTAAGGCTGTTAACATTGACATTTCTGTACAGACTACTGAGGCAGAAATTAGGAACTGGAGGGGCCACAAAGATGCAAAGTCTTTGTTATTTGAACCATGAATAAACTTATAGAAGCACATTGTTGTATACCAATCAAAAAACTAACATTTCAATGAAAGTTCTTTTCATCAATGCCTGCTTTAAATGTATACAAGTACAAAAATTCTTCCTTTACTACAAGTTTGCATCTGGTTCTGCATTGGCTTGTGATGAAAAACAACATTTAGCAAGACATAGAAACTGCAATAGAGCATGTCTAAAAGCTCAAACTTTTCAGCCCAACCTAAATGCTAGTTAAGAATAAAGATTACCTTTTAAAAGGTATTTATGTTCATTCTTTGGATTGATTAATATACAGTCATGTCTCGAAAGATCAACAATATTCTTAAATAAATGCAGACTTTAGCGAAAGATAGGACACAATGGAAGAAAAAAATTTATATAGGCAATACCAATTAGATGGGAATTTGTTTGTCATGTTAATACGTTTACTTTAGGTTCTATACTTTCTAGCAGTATTTTAACCCTATAAGAGATTCTTATGCCAGTTGGAAATATAGAAAATTTCTGATACTTCACAGGGTCAGTGAAATTTCATATAGCCGATCTCAACTTGTTCGAGACTGAAACGTAGTTATTGTTGCCGTTAAATAGAGATTTAGACATTATTTGGTTGCGAGACTTGTTCAAGAACAAGTGAAGGGAGGTATATGCAATGCAACGTAAATTAAAGGGGCTATTGATATAATTTTGAGGAGGAACCAATCATTTGAGGGAAATCTTGAGCAGAATGCCAACCTTCACGCACACACACCCAAACCATCTTTTGATGGTGAAATATTTGTCAAATCCTTGAAACTAATGCTCTATAATTCCCAAGAAAAGTTTAGATTATTTAGATTTTTGTCTTTTGAAAGAATGGACACCATTCACTTAATACCCTTGATGTTTTAGACTTGCAGAATATTCATGTCATTTACAACACAAAAATACTACTAAAAACAGTAACAAATTAGTAGCAAAATATTCCAGAATAGCTTCTGAAATATCTACACGAGAAATTTGCCCTCTACTAAGCCACAGTATTAGCCAGATTCCACCATATTCCAAGTTTCCAACACCAAAAATTACAGAGCAGTAGCCCATTCCAACCACCAAGAATCTTTGGCCATTACCAGCAAGATATGTCCAATGCAATACCAGCCATCTCTAATGTTGTGGCAATGCAGGGGTATATGACATAACCAGGTAAACAGTACTAAATACATGCAAACAGCAACGTACAGAGCTGTGTTCTTGAGACCCCTGTCCATATGAGCTTAAATCTCCACGTGCAATTTCTCCGGCACAATAAGTTCCTGAGAAGGTAACCCCAGGGAAGTTCTCCAAGAAAGGTGAGCCGTCTACATTAGGTTCACCAAAAAATAACTTGCCACGGCCACAACAAGCAAACATAATACCACCAAAAACAGACTTCTTATTATGCATATCTAAACCATTGCCATTAGTATGATCATCACTTTGGTAGTTAAGATCTTGCTTCAAATGTCTGAAGCTGTTTGATACATGGTTGCAAGAAACACGTGCCAAATCAGATTTTGCCTGGTAAAACTGAAAGGAGTCTCCACTTCTGATACCAACACCATGGACATATAGATACTCCTCATCACCTCTGCAAATTATTACAATTAGTTATAGAAGTGAGGAGGACAAGGAAAAGCGTACAAGGCTTTCAGCATAATGATTTCAACAAGATACTAAAACGCTTTTCCATGTTAGCAGAAACAAACTTAAGTAACAGGCGGACTTCACAACTCTCTCGAGGAACTATGGAAACTTTTTGGAGAATAACCTCCACCGGAATGCTTTGCATATTCTTCACCTCAGGAAGCCAAAAAGGTTGTTTATATAGACTATAGACAGCAGAACATGGCAAAATGAGGAACATTCGAACACCATATGTGAAGACCAAAAAAGCATAATCAAGCGTGATGGTGCATTAATCACCTTAAAACCTCATGGAATTCATGCATATTTATCCAGCTTGGCTTTTCCTGCCCAATGGAGCATTTCCTTCTTTTTGTAACTCCAACATAGAGAGCTGGACAATTGATATGACCACCGAGCTGGTGAAATAAAATCATAGAAAAGAAACATCTCAAGTCAGAGAAGAGTGCGAAATTTTGTTCAGTGGGTTTCAGACACACACACACACACACGTGATGGTAGATGTACACTTGCATTTCTGAACTTAAAATGCTTCACTACGGTGGAAGGAATCAAGGAAAAGAAAACAAGACGAGTTACACACACCACAAATCGTGAAAGTATTTGATAATTTCCTTTATTGTGAATTACTTCGTTCAGAACTGGTTTAAATTTACTTCACAAGATGTACTACCTTACCTCATCATAAATCTGATCTAAAATAGTCTGACCATCCAGACTCTCGCGCACTGCTTCTCTTTTCGCGGTGAGCCAAGTGGAATAATCTTTAGGTCTCTCCCTAACAGAAACAGCTTTGTACGCAGGTCCAATTGGTGAAATGCCAGTGGATAACATCACATGAAACTGAGTTTCCCCAACACCTGTTTACAGGTTCCCAGAAAATGATTGCCACAATAAACTCCCTGGAAATATAATATACTAAATTACCTAAAGAGATAACAGTATAAGCAGAAGACAAGGAATCTAATACTTTTAACTAGATAAGAGTCTAATATATTTAACTATATTTACTCATATAACTGCAAAAGAAACATCAGCATAACTTTAAGAATTTATGATAATTTCAAAAATACTAAGGATATGTACTTATAACATCAGCAACTATACAGTGCTCAAGCTATAAATAATCATAAAATTTCATACAAACTCAACAACTCGGGTTAGTTAAGCCTGTATACTCATCATCTGATGATTAAACAGTTATCTATTAACACAACTGAGAAACCAAATAATACACATGCCCAATCTCTCTTTCTCTTTCACTCTCTATATCAGACTAGCATAGGTGGCGCGGTTCTCTCTGACCCGAATGCCTTATAAAACAGTGCTCTTGTTAATGAACAAACAGGATCATAATTTGAAACCGCAAAGTTTCAGTTAAGATATAATTGCATACCAGGAGGCTTGCCTCTATCCGTTGAAAATAAAAGAGCAACAGCAGCTGAACTGGACGCTTTGTTATTAGAACGGTTAATTGCTGTATCACCTCGGTATAAAAACTGAGAACCTCCGTCACCCACAATGACAGTCTCAGTGGAAAAAGCATAATCTACAAACACAAAATGGCGCACTGAAAATATAACTTGTTTCTCACAGAATCAACATAAAGGTATATATGAACAAATAAAGTATTGCATAAATGAAAATTATGAAGCTTACTCACCCAACTTTTCAAGGACAGGTTTGATGTCAGTGTCCTCGTCCTAGAACAACATTCAAATGATTCTTATTACAGTTATTGTAAAAAGAAAGAAGGTTGATCATAGATAGAAAAGCAAAAGCCCCAAGTGTCCCTCAAAGTTCGTGTTCCTGTTTTTTAATCCCACTCACTCTAAAGTCTAAATTGATTAGTCTGGGCACTCATACAGAATCTGAATTGCATGAGGATTAACTTTATCCCCTTCATCCACAATTTAAGGAATATTAGACATGATCACTTTGACAAGGAGAGGATATAATGCTTTGCAAGAAATAACAAAATAATAGGTCTAAACAGACTTACGACTTACAGAAAATAATAAAATCCCCATTGGTGATGCTGATCCAGAATGAGAGGATGAGTGTTCCCTGATACTGAGCACGAGATCATCAATCATGAGTACTTGATTTCCCTGAAATTTGTTCTCCCAAAGTTAGTGTAGCCCATTTTAAATCAAGTTAGCACAAATTCTCTAGTATATATAAACTATTCATCCCCTTCAAGATTCCAAGTAGGCACTTCATATATTTGAAATGAGAATCAAACTAAAAAATGGAAGTTCACATTTCTCCCAATAAGGCAGAGATATTTGTAAAAAAATGTTTGGATTGTACTGGAGTACAGAATTACCTGAGTTTTTGACAATGGGATTAAATCAACTGTCAATCCTGACAAGAAACCAACAGTTAGTAGAACACCCTGGTTCTCAATACCAAGATCCTCATGTGCCTCGTCATCTTCAAATGTATCCCACTGAACCTGGGAAAACATCATTTCTCCACTTCAATTTTTGTTAAAAAGAAGTCAGAATGCAATCCCAAGCAAATTCTAGTCTATAGCTACTAGATTCACCTCTTCAAACTCATTAATGTTAGCATCTTTCCCAAAAATTCCTTGGGATATTGAAGTAATTACTGGAATTCGGGAGCCAAATCTACAAGTAATCTGCAGAGGAAAAAACCATCATAAGCAGCACATACAGCTTATTCCAGTGTACGACAATTCATAAGTTGAATGAATGGTTTCATTAAGATCACTAGTGTAACAAAGTATAGCATTTCAATTAAAACAACAAAAAAAGGACGCTTTCATTCTGATTTTTCTCGTATATTCTAGTCTAAGTAGTGATTCCAAGATATCGAGTAGTTCACATAGGTCGAACCGAACCCTTGATAAAGGAAAGAGATGTTGTGTATGAATCACTCAATAACTATGCTAAGAAACTAGGAGATTTTTTTGTAGGTTATTCATTATAGATACTTTAACAAATTCTTATAACTATGTCAGTCTCTATGTAACTACTTGATAACTCCTAAAGGTCAACAAATTGAACCAACAATCCTACAACTAACTTCAACATTTACAGGACTTAACTGATGTTTAATTACACTTCACTCTCCTAATCTTTTGCACATTAGCCCATACTTAACCCATAGGTATCTTATTTGGTTCGGATGCAACTATTAAGATAAAATTTCAAGTTATTATTATACTAAACTGAAAGTGGATCCAAGTTGATTTTTGAACAATTTGAATATTGTTTAGAACAAAACTGGGGTCCTAAAATGTTCTTTTATATAATAGAATAATACTCTCTCTATCAAAGGGGAGCCTTGGAGCAACGATCAAGTTGTCTCCGTGTGACCTATAGGTCACGGGTTCGAGCCGTGGAATCAGCCACTGATGCTTGCATCAGGGTAGGCTGCCTACATCTCACCCCTTGGGGTGTGGCTCTTCCCCGGACCTTGCGTGAATGCGGGATGCTTTGTGCACCGGCTGCCCAATACTCTCCCTATCTCAAATTATGACACTTTTTAATTTGGTACAACAACAAAAACTACTACTACTATTACTACCAGGGGTGGTCATTGTTCGGTTTGGATCGATTTTTCCCTAGAAAGAAACCAAACCAAGTAAGTCGGTTTTTCAAATATTGGAACCGAACCAAACCAATTAAGTCGTTTTTTTATTGATTCGGTTTATGTCAGTTTTTTCTGTTTTTTCTGTTTTTTCAGTTATTTATCGGGGTTTTCTTAAATATGAGACATACACTACCAAACACATATTCCGACGATTACATTTTCAATGTAACACTATCAAACCAATTGTTCTTTAAGAAATCTATCATTTACCAAGATATATTGATGATAATTGAATCAAAAATAGTGATGAACAATTTAAGGACTCAATTAAACATAGATTATTTTCAACACGAAGTAGATTCTTGTACTTAGCAAAAAAAAAATTACCAATCAAACTAGAATGTAAAGGCAAGAAACTAGATTATTATAATAGCAAAGAACTAGATTAAAAGTGCAAATGATTAACATGTACCATAACTTTGTATAAAAATATACATATATAGGTGTAATAATAAATTTTAAATAATTACTTCTATTAGGGATGTGCATGGATCGGATCGGATCGGATTTAGCACATTTCAGATTCGGATTTCGGATTTCGGGTTCTACAAAATGCAATCTGAATCCGATCCGAATTAATATCGGATCGGATTTTAAAGTTTGGATCGGATCGGATTTTCGGATTTCGGATCGGATTATTATGCCTCAAAGTTGCAAACTCATATGTATATTTTCTTTGAAAAAGAGGCAATACAGTAAGAAAAATATATGTTTCTGCAATTATGAGAGTACTATGGTGCCAATATAGCTAAATCCAGCAATTGTAAAGGTAATAACTTGGAGGAAGATGTAAAGGAAGTACTAACTATCCGAAATTAAAGTTTAATATTTATACATGCCCTAATAATTTCAGATTTCGGATCGGATCGGGTTACAATATACCAATCCGAATCCGATCCGAATATCCGAAATTTTAATAAACACAATTCGAAATCCGATCCAAATATCCGAAATCCGAAATCCAAAATTGAGCGGATCGGTTCGGATTCTATCCGGTCCAAATGAACAACCCTAACTTCTATAGTCGGGTTGGTTCGATTTTTTCGGTTATTTTTTTATCAAAACCAAAACCAAACCAAATTTGATCGGTTTTTATAATTCAAAACCAAAACCAAACCAAATAAAAAAATGTCGGTTTTTTTGGTCGGTTTGGCTCGATTTACGGTTTCGTTCGATTTTTCGGGTCTTTATGAATACCTCTAATTACTACTACTATGCCCCAGTCCCAAACAAGTCGGGCCGGCTATATGAATCTCACTGACCACGTTACTCCAATTAAACTCATATCATGCCAATATTATTCCAACTCTAATTAATTTGGTGACGTTCCAAAATGTGTGCCACCATTCTGTTAATAACATAATCCTATACAACTTTCACAACTTCTAAGAATTCAAGTTTATTTAGAGATCCAAATTCCGATTTCAATGTAAAGTTTTTTCTATCAAACTAACATTTCAACTATTACTTTAATATTTTCTCGTATTACTACTAATATAACAAAAAAAGTGAAATTGATATCTTAAAGGCAGAATAGCCTCGTAGACACTTGTACTTATACCACTTTGACATCCCGGTCCCTTTATTTTGTGAAGTTTCATCTAAGCACTTGTACTTATCCAAACAGAGTATTTTAAATACCTTTGACCTTTGACTGAGCTTATGTGACAATTATATGGCTGAGTTGGACTAAGCGCGTGATTTATACGCACATATGATACGTGAATTCATTGAATTGGTGATTTTACTTCAATGGAAATAAGAAAAAGACAAAACCAAAAAATAAACAAAAGAAAAAAGGAAAAATATAATCCCCTCCCTTATCCTCCTTCTCTGGTTCTCCCCCTAGATCCCTTTCTCTTTTCTTCATCAGATCCATCACATCCCCTTCCCCTTTCTCTTAATCTTTCTTTATTCCTTTCTTCCATAAGATTTTCTTCTTTGTGCATACAACTTTGCATTCAATCTCTACAAACCAATATGTACTCCAACAAAATTGCCAATACATTTAACCCTTCAAGAACACCAAAACAATTTGTAATATACAAAAAGGGAAGTTCAATTTTTAACATGTTCAGAAAGAGACACTAGCAAAGGCATTTGATCAACAATTAAACAATTTGTAATATTCTTCTAAATTGAATTTATGGGATAGGTTGGAGGAAGATTTGGCTCATCCAATTTCTTTAGCCTCAACAGCGTTTCGTTTCTAGAACGATACACGCCAGCATTATTGTACCGAGAAGAAAACATAACCTTCCCCTTCCCCCTTTTCCATCAATTCGTCTCCAACCATCTTCTTCCCCTTTCCCCTTTCTATGGTTCCACCATTTTTTCCAGTGGTTAAAGCTTCTAAATCAAAACTTTTCTTCTACCAATATTCTCCAAAACAAAAATATATTTAAATAAATAAATAAATTTTGTTTGAGTTTCAATACTTCTTAATACTAAGCTTGTTGGGTATCTTTTCTGGCGAGTGAAGCATTTCAAAATTTTGGGCTTGATGGTTATATTATATGGCTCCTATTTTCTTGTCGCTGGTGGAAGGAGTGGTGTCGTGATGGTCACTAGTGGTTCTAAAAATGGGTAAGACTGGTGAAAGTTGCCGGTGAGCGGTGGAATGATTGTGAATTTGTGTGTGAGTATCAATTAAAATTTTGTAAGTTCTGTCCGTTTGGATTTGGAGAAAATGTGCAGATGAGCCATTGTTTCCGGTGGGTTGACTGGAACATGGTTTAAAGGACCCAAAAATGGGGGAGAGAACGTGAAACCAAGGGTTTTAATTTTAGTTTTTCAAATGTGATAAAAAATGACATGGCAAGTGATGTGGATTTGATGTGTCATTCCTGTCAAGCAAGTGAGAAACACGAATCATAGTCATTACAAGGAGGTGTTAAAAATACTCTGTTTGGACACGTACAAGTGCTTAGATGAAACTTCGCAAAGTAATGTCAAAGCGGTATAAGTACAACTGTATACCAGGCTATTCTGTCTATCTTAAACTCTGAGTAGAAAAGTATTTAGAATCAATAGAAAAAGTTTCCTTTTCGATGACTTATTTTGCAAACTTAAAATAAAAAAGTAAGATAGTTAATTCTATTTCAATTTGAATATTTAGCTAACATTCATTTCGATAAAGACCATTTAACAAACAGGTTCACTGACCATGCCACAATTTCTAGGTACACGTAAATGCAAAATATTTATAAATATACAGAGAGATCACACACCAGCCGGTGAGCTTCTTGCAAGTCAAAAGAAGGACCAATGGAAGCAATGACAAACTGGGGTCTAATCGGCCTCGCTAAAACCTTTTCAACAACCTCATTCACAGCACCCTGCACCAAAAATTCAACTTCAACCCAATAAATTCTTGTAATGAACTAAACAAAATACTCCATTTCATTCCCTGAAGTCTAACAAACTGTTTATCGATCAAACTTAAGTGTATTCTTTCATCAGTTCTCATCTTGTGTTTCATATAATAATATCAAAATTCAAATATCTAAACATAAATTACTCCTTCTGCCCAAAAAGAAAGGCGAGGCTTGGAGTAAAAGGGTCAATTTTTTGCTTTTTGTGTGCATTTAGACTCCCATTTCTTCAAATTTTCCAAATAATTAACATATTCAAAAATTCTGTAAAAGATACTCCAGATCATACTCCCTCCGTCTCCATTTATATAGCACACTTTACTTTTTAGTCAATGCTAGAAAGAATGACACCTTTCTATATATAAAACCAATTCAATTTTTAACTTCTCATTTTTCTTAGAGCACAAGTTTCAAAAGTGAGTCTGTTACAGAATCGAAAAAATTTCTAATTCGTATCAGAGTCTAAGAAAGATTTATTTTTTAATCACATAAATTTGAATAGAGGGACTAATTGTTGTACTAGTTAAATTAAGAGAAACCTGAAGATTATGGTTTCGGGAAAGAGAAGAGGAGAGATTTGGAAGAGAGAGGAGGCGAGTGATGATAAGGTTCCACGAACGGCTAACGCATGCTGCTGCTGCACATTCTACTGCTGGTAGTTTAGACAAAATGTTGTGTAGAAGGTCTTCTCCGATCATATCAATCGTCGCCGCCGCCATCTCCGCCTGTTTCTGCCTTGGTTTCGCCGCCATTTTTTCTGAGCTGAAATCCCCAAGTATTGGTTTTGTGTGTTTTCTGTCTTTCTGCAGCTTTTAGGATGCTATTTAAAAAATAGCCGAAATGTAGTATTTAAAATTTAGCCCCCTGTCTTTTTCTTTTGGTTAAATGCTTAAAAATAACTTATTGAGTATATATACCTTTGTTCTTCTCATAGTTCAACTATAGAACTTGAAACCGTGTTGAGCCTCACAAGCTTCCTAGATTGAAAATTTGATGGCAAATATCTAAATTGGTAGCATGACCTATCAAGCTACTACAAGCGCGGAAGGGATTTAGAGCAGGTTCTGTAAGTTCAACTGAACATATTACTTTCGGCTCGAATTGTGTATATATGTATCAAAAGAAGAAGAAATTAGAATCTATATATGTAATGAGATAATGCTCATTTTGAACCCCTTCGACTACATATAATTAGACTTTTTTTCTCTAAAAGCTTTGCTCTTATGCATATATGTGATTCCAATTCAAATGGTACCATTTTATGGTTCGGAGTTCTTGTCATTTTAAGTTATAACAACAACGACGACAACATGCTTAGTGTAATCTCATAAATGATGTTTGGAGAAGGTAGTATTTACGCAAACCTTACTCCTACCTTGTATAAGTATTGAGACTACATTTAATTAGACTTTTTTCTTCTCTAAAAACTTTGCTCCTATACATATATATGATTCCAGTTCAAATTAAATTATCTTAGGGTCCGAGGTTCTTATTATTTTAAGTTATAACAATAATAACGACAACATACCCAGTGTAATCCCACAAATGGATTTTGTGGAAGGTAGTATGTACATAGAGCTTACCTCTACCTTGCGCAAGTAGACAGGATGTTTCTGATAGACCCTTGGTTCAATGAGCCTAATCCTTTTAAATTACTGAATCTACATTAATAATTTCAATATATTCAATAAATTTTTTAAGACAAGCTGCAGAATTGTATAGTGTTGACTAGCAAAGGAATCGAAATAACATGCATCAATATTGGTCATAGTATTTAATAAGAATGAAGCTGGATAAATATCATTAATTAAGAAAATGTATATATTATGTATACACGGTGTAGTTAACAAAGTATATTAGTGGTTTGAGTGCCAGCAAAGAAATGTTATAGCATACTTATATATCATGAAGCATTGGGCATAGGTGATTCAATCGTCTAAGATTGGTGGATAAAATTATCTAATATTTGTGCCGGTAGAAGATAGCAGATATTCGATGAAATAATCAAAATACGAACAAGTTAACACAGATATCATTGTTAATATTTTAAAAATATTAATATGTTATCGTATATTTTCATGTCTTATTAACCAAGTTACTAATTTGACTTATTCAATAAGCTGGAAAAGTATCAGTGATTAAGATAATGTAAGTATTGAGAATTGTGTAGTGTAAGAAAGTAGATTATTGGTCTTTGGGTGCCAATAAAGATACTAGATACGTACCATTTCACTTTGAAATATAGCAAGATCCCTGACTTTACACGTGCATTAAACAACTTAGATCTAGCAAATATTTCCCTTTTTTATAATATTGGCGTTATTTTCATCTGTTGCTTTCTACCATCACAAAAATTTAAGACTGGCAATTTTACGTGGAGATCGAATTACCAAGTTGATATATATTTGTCATGTTACCCACCTACACCGGAAGCGGTTATAGATGCTTTAACAAAACTTCGTAAGAAAATATCTCGAGAACTCCATGAAGATCAAATTAGGTCTCAACGAGCGAATCAATGTTTTACTACCAATCACAAATTTCATGTTCGATACAATATTCATAGGGGAAATTATGATCGAAGAGTTATTTTTCAACCGTCATCTAACGGGTAAATGTCAGTAGATTCAGAATGTATATTATTACATGCACACATTTATATAAAAAAAAAGTGCACATACATGTATAATTTGAGTCAAAGCAATAAATTCAGTTAAATTCATAACTAAAATGGGATGTCGTGTCGCCTTTGATCAGAGAACATATATACAATCGTGGAGCAGAAAAAGTCCCGGTTGGAAACACAAACTTCAGGCATATGGATTTTACTTGAAAATCAAAATTTTAATATAAAGTTAGAGGATCAGGATGGGCATCGCCACTGGAGCTTTTGCTCTAGTAGTAAGAACGCAACACGTGATTGGTATTTAAATGGAGAGTACAACAAGATTATTTTTTTTTTTTAAAAAAAGGCAGTCCGATGCACGAAGCATCCCGTATTTACGCAGAGTCCGGAAAAAGACCGCATCCCAAGGGGTGTGACCTAGATAGTGTTGGCTAACATTACCATTGGGAAACACATAAAAAGTGGAACATCTCAAAAACTTGCAGCAGAATATGCTGGGTTGATCACTAGCAAAGCAATCGAAATCACATGCATCAACGGCCACATCATTTAATAACAAGGGAGCTGAATAAGTATATTAGTGATTAATTAATGTATTATGTATTGAATGTGTAGTTAAGAAAAGTAAGTTTAGTTGTCTTTGAGTGCCAATAAAGAAACTAGATACGTACCATTTTACTTGGAAGAAATCGTGCAGACATAGCAAGTCCCTCACTACATGTGCATTAATGTAAGAACAACTTAAGTAAGACTAGCAAGTTGTACATGGAAAATTGTTAGGGTACTCTTATTTTCCAATAAAGTAACGGTAATTTTTGGATCAGCTTGCGCACACTTGGGTTGTTCCACACGCATTTAGACTGTTTCACTAGATACCTATCGCCTTCTAGCTACCTGCACCATGGTAGGCCTGCGCCAGAGAGCATACCTTAGGAAGGAAAGGAAACTCGGATGGTGGATGATTCGGGAAGGCCATGTCATTTGACAGAAATAGAAGGGTTTTCCCTATAAGAGAAGGCCCTATGAAGTAAAGAGAAGTGGACGAATTCTTAAAAAAAGAAAAGCTTAATTCTGTTCATCAAAATCTTAAACAAGTGGAAAAAAAGTCGCGTAGCATTTTTTCGTCTCTTACGACGAATTGCCAAGTTATTACAATGCTGAAAAAGATGGCCATTAGAGAACAAACTTTTTTTCTTATAATGGTGATGTTCGAACTGGCCGGCCACACCTCAACTATTCTACTGAATACCTGTTACTTTCTACTAATACATGTATCGAATAACCCTATCGACCGAAGCTTAGGTAGAAATGATATAATCATGGAAAGAAGTACATGTTAGAAACACAAACTTCATAAACATACGAATTAACTTGAAATCCAATCAGACATTAGAACCAAACCACAGAGTTAGTGGATTCAAAACGAATGTACAATACAAAAAGATTTATCAGTTTGTAACGGAAACATCACCATTGGGAAACACAAATAAGGTGGAACATTTTAATAACTGCAGAAAATTGTAGTGTTGACTAGCAAAGCAATCTAAATCACATGTATCAACGGTCATAGTATCTAATAAGATTGAAGCTGAATATATAAGTATCATTAATTAAGAAAATGTATCATGTGTAGACAGTATAGTTAAATAAAAGTAAGTTAGTGTTCTGTGAGTGCCAGCAAAGTAAATAGATGCAAGTGTATGATTGCAATAATATAAAACCTAGGACTAATATTTTGCAGATATAATAATTGATAAATTATTAAAATGTTGCAGAAGATGATCTGATGAGAACAGAAATACAATCATGTTAGCACCAAAAGTCATGTTAGAAACAAACTTCATAGGCATATGGGAAAATCATCAGATGGACAGATCCAAGATATGTGGGAGTGGGATATGGCTGTGATTTATTAGACATACATGTGTTTTAAATTTTTCAAAAATACTTGGTTTCCTCCACCGTTAACCAGAAGTTTTAGAGTCGAACTTTACGAATGGAGAAACTCTTTGAATTTTTATCATCTTGATATTTACCATCAAGTGTGATCAGATGGATATGATCCCTCCACCATTAACCAGAAGTTTTAGAGTCTAACCTACGAATGGAGAAACTCTTTGAATTTCTATCATCTTGATGTTCACCATCAAGAAGTGTGAACAGATGGATATGATTCCTCCACCATTAACAAGAAATTTTAGAGTCGAACCTTACGAATGGAGAAACTCTTGATAGGGTATTTCCCCTTTTATTGAGCCTTATCCGCCGAGAATCCGGATAAGTGCCTTGTGCATCGAGAATCCGGATTAGTTGGCCAATAAGTTTCGTATAATGACTCAACCGGTCATTTTAACTTTTAGAACCCCGTTCCCAAAAAATAAAACTTTCTGTAGGTGCTTGTAATGATTTATGACTTGCGGGGATGGTTGGTTCGAGATTTGGAAGTGTTTGGGGTGAAACCGGAACACTTAGTTCCTTAAGTTGGCCTTAAAGTGCTAAGTTTGACTTCGGTCAATTTTTTGAGAAAACGACCCCGGAATAGAATTTTGATGATTCCAACAGATCCGTATGGTGATTTTGGATTTAGGAGCGTGTTCGAAATTTTATTTGGAAGTCCGTAGTTAAATTAGGTTTGAAATGGCTAAAAACAAGAATTTAAGTTTGGAAGTTTGACCGATGAGTTGACTTTTTGATACCGGAGTCGAAATCTAATTCCGAAAATTTTTATAGCTCCGTTATGTAATTTATGACTTGTGTGTAAAATTTGAGCTCAATCGGAGTTGATTTGATAGGTTCCGACATCGAATCTAGAAGTTCAAAACTCTTAGTTTCATTAAGCTTGAATTGGGGTATGATTCATGGTTTTAGCGTTGTTTGATGTGATTTAGAGGTTCGACTAAGTTCGTATGATGTTTTAGGACTTGTTGGTATATTTGGTTGAGGTCCCGAGGGCCTCGGGTGAGTTTCGGATGGTTAACGGATCAAAAGTTGGACTTAAAAAGCTGCTGCAATTTTCCCTTCTGCTGTATATTCTGGGCTGTGATCGAGCCCCAAATCGAACCCAGATATCGAGCCCACGATCGAGGCCTGAGTCGAAGCAAGGGACGGGGCTCAGTATCGAAGCCACTATCAAAGGCAAGGCTTGAGGGCCAGGATCAAGACCCAAGATCGAACATGATCGAGGCCATGACCATGTCCCAGGCTCGAGGCCTGATCGAGGCCATGACCAGCTCCCAAGATCGAGCTCCTTGATCGAACTAGACAGAGCTGTAAGTTATAAAAACAGAGGACATTCGTCCCATTTGCCATTTTTGACGAACTTGAGCTTGAGCAGATGCGACTTTTGACAGATTTTCAAGGGAAAAATATTGGTACCATTTTAACAACATACATATGCCGGTAATCCGCACGGCCATCCCAATCTAGCTAATTTAGTATCCTTAAGTTTAAAGGCTGTCGGTAATCCGCACGGCCAGTAAGGATATAAGAACCGAAATATACAAGAATTTTCATATAGTTTGCTGACTGTATGGAAGGTCTAACATTTTACTCAAGCAAGGGGTCTGTCTTAATCTAATACATACTCTTATTGAGCCCATGTGTCTAGCGGTTCTAACCGTGAAAGAAGATGCACTTTTTCAACACATTTAACGGGCTAAGGTTCACGGCTTACTAGACGGAGCCACTAAGGCAAAGGCAATAAGAGTAGTGCTAGATTAGACTGTACCACCATCTCGAAACCAAGCCAAGAAACTATATAAACAATTCCTTTATATTTTGATAGAGGCCAGATCTTTCATGGTGTATATAGGAGAGAAGTTAGATATTTAATATAGATATGAAATCTCTTAGCCGGACATAGTCACGACCAGAGAGGAGAGACTAGAAGAAAGACTTGAAATAAAAATAAAATAAATACCTTTTGAGGCCGGGATGCAAGGCCTGAATACGAAGAACTTGAGATTTTATTTACTTGAACTTCGATTACAAAGTAGTACTTACAATAGAGAGAGAGAGACTGTGTGTGTTTTGGCTCATGCCTTCTCTCAAATGAATGCGTCTATAAATAAGAAAGAAAAAGAATCTTAAAACAGTAAAAGAGGGTCCCACATTTTGGGTCCTTGTACAGTGTTTCTACTGTACAAACAGTATTTCTACTGTTGAAACAGTGTATCTACTATTGAACGGGGTCCCCGGCGGCTTCACTGTGGGCTCAATAAGAGTATATATTAGATTAAGACATGCCCATTGCTTGAGTAAAAGGTTAGACCTTCCATACAGTCAGCAAACTATATAAAAATTCTTGTATATTTCGGTTCTTATATCCTTACTGGTCGTGCGGATTACCGCCAGCCTTTAAACTTAAGGATACTAAATTAGCTAGATTGGGATGGCCGTGCGGATTACCGCCATCCTACTAGATCCTGTTAAAATGGTATCAAAGCCTAGGAACTTTCATGGTATATATGAGATAGATCTGAAGTATTCGGCATAGGTATGTTGTTTTTATAATGAATTTAGGAGAAACTAGTATGAAAAATACTAGACTTGAAGAGATAGATTTACCTCAAAATTTAGCTTTAAACTCGTCTGAACTACTGAACTACTGATAAACTTTCTTCAAAATAACTAGTTAAAACTACTGAGCAATATTTAGCTTTAAACTCATCTGAACAGACTATTCGGTTGTTAAACAAACAAGATGTAGATTTATATAAAAATTAATATAATTATCTGCATGTTGGTATGGTTCAAATTATTTTTAAGCCATTAACCCTTAAAGGGTTACCAGAGACGTTTTTGGCTGCTCTTAGAGATGCTAGAAATCTGAATTTTAGACAGTCTTTGATGGGTTCTATTGAATCTACTATGGCCTACGGTCCAGTATATTTTAATACTCAACCCAATCTTCAATTATCTCTTTCTGATGTTAATATACTTGATGCATTGACATTAAATGTGAAAACGCATGGTTATAATTATGCGCCTGGATCTGAACTTATATGTATATCTTATAGAATTTATTTTAAATTACTATCTACGTTAAACCCTAGATGTAAACTGTATAATACATCTGATCAGACTATATTGGTGGAAATCAATTTTGCAAAGTCTAAGGTCACCACGAGAAAACCTATTAAGTGGGAAGAAATTAATTTCCCAACAACTTGGACTTTGGATTCGGTTATATTCCCAAGTCAGATAACAAATGCTGTCAGTAATACTGAATATTCTCATATTACTCAAAATCCGGATGGTAGGATTTGCATTCAATTTGATGATAATAGTTCCACTTATAATAGGCAGTCATTTTATAATAATAGACTTTTGCCTGCTATTAGTCCTAGTTATAATAGACATTCATTTACTAATCGTAGATTGTTGCCTGATATTCAACATATTTCTCTTGTTGAACCAGTTTATGGACCAGCTAGAAATCGTGTTGCATCGTTGCATACAATTTCTACTAAAGTTAGTGATAAGCCTGTTAAAAGGGTTAAGATTAACCCTCAAACAAATATTGTTCAGGATAATGATAATATTTCTGATAAGGATATTCCTTCTGCATCCTAATTGTGATTTTTCCTTAAGCTTATCTATCTTAAGTTGTCTGGACAATTTTAACTCATTACACAAGTTTAATCCTTCTTGTGTGCAGACTCCTATCAGTTTTTCATAGGTATAATGTTTATACGGAATTTCTCCGTAACTACCCCTTAGAGTTTTTCTTACTCTTTCAGCAAATAAAGAGGGAAGGCCATCTATAAACTTATCTTTTCAATGTTCATACTTATTTTCGGGTAATTTCATTACTATACTCATAAAAGTATATTTATACCATCTAAACTCGCTTAAGGTCCTACATCTAAAGCCATTTAGCAGAGTATGGACAATCTCGTTATGATTGGTAAATCTACCATTGAAATATTATAATATGGTAAGAACAAGGGTATAAACAACATCTTCTTTATTTTTTTATTAGAGCCATGCCTAAGTTATCAACTCCTTCATCAGTGGCTATTGCATTAATAACCGAAGCCTTTTCTTCAATGGACAAATAATTATCCCACCAGCCACGAAGTTGGCCAGTAAAACCTGTAATAATCATTTTGCAAATAGTTCTATCTGTATTTTTTACACTTTTACAGATAGTTGCATACATAAGCATTCTATACACAAGAATAGTCAATTGTCTATTAGTCAAACCATCAAAATTCCATTCAAAAATTTCGGAACCACTATAAGACATATTAGTCTGATTCCAATCTCGTTCTTCTATTAACACATCTTGAGGAGTAGGACGATTATAATAATAATAAGTTTGCATTCTGGGTTTATTAGCATACTTACTGTTCTTTTTGGGATAACCTCTAAGTTTATTAAACTCTGACCGAACTTTATTTTTATAATCAGAAGTGGTATCTAATTTATCAACAAAATCTTTTGATAAATCAATAGGTTTGATATTTAACCAGATAATTTTTTATCAAGAAGTTCTTCTAAATTATTTAACGATTTGAATTTAAAATCCTGAATCTCAAGGGGTCTTTGAACATGAGTAAGAACAATTTGAGCTTCTGATTTGCTTCCTGAAGTAGAGACAATATCAGTTATCTTCTTGCTAGTACTCATTTCTTTTATCAAAACTGTTAATTCATCAAGTTTTTTATCAAGAAAACTGATATGTTCACCTAAAACTTTAACATATAAACTTAAATAATTATTTTAAGAAATCAAATTATTAATTTCTGCGATGCTAACTGCATCAACATCTTCATCAATAAATTTTTGAAATGCAGTAAACGTAATACCTGTATTATTAGGTAAAACAAAAGGTGCTTGAGGTGGGTATATGGCTTTAGTAATATTACCACTCCCATCTTTATAAGATCTTTCTAAAACCTTTATGTAAAGCGATAAATAAGTGGTTATAAACCAAGGAACAAAATATATAATTTGATTATGTAAAGCACAAGTTTCATAAAACTCTTGAGAAATATTATTTAAATCTTCTTTACTATAAGTATCAAAAAACCTAGTTTTAAACCGGTTCCATTTATTATTAAAGAAATCCTTTTGAACATATTTTCTTGCTTGTGACCCTGGACTAAAATCTATTTGGTGTGGAATCATTAAACATAATTGGGGTTGAAATCCATTTCCCTTATAAGAAAAAGAGATCGAGATATAGATCTAAAGAATAGCGTGATGCTAGGAAAGCTCATCGTAAGTCCACTAGATTTACGATAAATAGGTCTAAGCGAGATCTTGCTGATATTAAGTGTTATAAATGTGAAAAATTTGGCCATATAGCTCCAAATTGTAAGCTTCAAAAGCTGAAAATCTTAGAACTAGACGATGAGTTACGTGATACGGTTTATAGCTTGTTATACACTTCTGGATCAGAATCTGATTATAATTCTGAGTCAGAATCTGAAGCTGAAGTCGATTTACTTGATTTATCTGATAGTAATAAAAATATTGATAATACTTGTATAGCTTGCAAAGGTAATACATGTACTTGTGATGATGATGAATTTTATAAATTACAATCTCAATTTCAAGATTTGAACATGAAAACTATTACATCTGATAATGTAATAGAACTTTTAAAAGAAGTTACTGATGATAAACTTCGTGAAAAAATTATAAATTTGGCTGCAAGTTCAAGTTCTAGTTCTTCAAAACCTTTTGAAAAACAAAAGAACGAATTTGAATATTCTGCGCCTTATTCTTTGTCAGAAATTAATAACCGACTTAATAATAAAATTACACCAACCAGAGATGTTTCTTTCGATGATTTAAAGGTTGAAATTGAAAGTTTAAAAAGGGAGATTAAATCTCTTAAACAAAATCAAATGATTTGTGATCACAGGATTACTCAAATAGAGAAAAATAATTCCCTAACTGAGTTATCTAATGATAAAAACAATGGTATTTCTGAAAATGATATTGAGAAAGAACCTATTAGACTTGATTCTAAACATGATATGTTTTTGGGAATGATGCAAATTGTTACTGCCCATAAATAGTATATTAAATGTACTACTCTAATTGATAATAGTTTTTCTATTACAAATATTGCTATGATTGATAGTGGAGCTGATGTTAGCTGCATTCAAGAAGGTTTAGTACCTACTAAATATTTTCAAAAAACTACTCATATGGTTAAATCTGCATCAGGACATGCTTTAGATATAAAGTATAAATTGCCTAATACGGGAATTTGTCAGAATAAAGTATGCATTCCTCACTTCTTTTTCTTGGTTAAAAATCAGTTATATCCTCCAATTATACTTGGAACACCTTTTATTAATGTTATTTATCCTTTTACTAGCATAGACTCGAAAGGTTTTACAACTACTTATAAGGATAAAAAGATAAGTTATACTTTTGTTACAGATCCCGTAACTAGAGATATAAATGCTTTAATTGATATGAAGCAAAGACATATTGATTCGTTACAATTAGAATTATTTAGTATGAATATATTTGATAATTTAAAATCCACTAAAGTACAGGAAAAAATTAAATTGATTTCCAAATAAATTGCTATTGATATTTGTGCTGAACATCCTAGTGCTTTTTGGAATCGAAAAAAGCATATTGTCACTCTTCCGTATGAAGATAATTTCTCTGAGGATGATATTCCTACTAAATCTCGACCTTGTTAGATGAACGCTGAATTGGTAGAATTCTACAAAAAAGAAATTGATAATTTGTTACAAAAAGGTTTGATAAAACCCTCAAAATCTCCTTGGTCTTGCACAACCTTTTATGTTAATAATGCTGCTGAAAAGGAATGTGGTATTCCTAGATTGGTCATTAATTATAAACCTTTAAATAAGTATTTAAAGTGGATAAGGTATCACATCCCCAATAAAAAGATTTATTATCAAGATTATATGATGCCAATATATTTTCAAAGTTTGATTTAAAATCTGGTTATTGGCAGATTCAAATATTTAAGGAGCATACTTATAGAACTGCTTTTAATGTTCCATTCGGGCAATATGAATGGAATGTTATGCCTTTTGGTTTAAAGAATGCCCCTTTCTGAATTTCAAAAAATCATGAATGATATATTTAATCCATATTTGGATTTTATCATTGTTTATATTGATGACATTTTGATATTCTCTAAAACATTTGAAATGCATATTAAGCATCTAGATATTTTTAAAAGGATTGTTATACAAAATGGTTTAGTTATTTCAAAACCAAAAATGAGTTTATTTCAAACAAATGTTCGATTTTTAGAGCATAATATTGGTCAACGAAAAATTGCTCTTATTCAAAGATCGATTGATTTTGCATCGAAATTTTCTGATGTTATTATTACTGACAGAACTCAATTACAGAGATTTTTGGGAAGTTTAAATTATATATCCCTTTTTTATAACAATTTATCTCGTGATTTGGCCCCTTTATACGACAGACTAAAGAAGGATCATAAAAAATCTTGGACTGATAGTCATACTGCTTTGGTTAAAAATATTAAACAACGGGTTAAGTCATTACCTTGTTTAACTCTTGCTAAGCTTGGCAAAAAAATATTGAGACAGATGCTTCTAATATTGGCTATGGTGGGATTTTAAAACAAGTAAATCCCTACAATAATTGTGAATATTTGATAAGATTTTATTCTGGAAAGTGGACTGAAGCTCAGAAAAAATATGCTAATGTGGCTCATGAAATGTTAACTATTGTTAAATGTGTTTTAAAATTCCAAGATGATTTATATAATCAAAAGTTTTTGATAAAAACCGACGCTCAATCTGTTAAATATATGTTTAACAAAGATTTTAAACATGATGCCTCAAAATTAATATTTGTAAGATGGCAGGCCCAATTAGCCCTTTTTGATTTTGAAATTCAGTATAAAAATGGAATTGATAACTCTGCCAGATTTCTTATCTCGTGAATATTTGCAGGATGGATCCTCCATGGGTGAGAGGTAGGGGTAGAGGAAGGGGAAGATCATCCCCACATTCCCAAGGAAAATCATCTCCATCATACTCTCAAGGATCGTCATACGGATCATCATCTAACTCCCCAGTGATACAAATGGAAAAAAGAAGCTTAACTAATGAGAAGATATCTCTCAAAGGAGAATCTTCGTCAAATCCTTCTATTCATCTGGAAGATATTCCAGAGGACAGCCCATTATACGATCATTTGCAGGCATACTTAGCTGCTCAAAAGCAAGGTGATACATTTGCTTCAATTACCAAAGAGGACACTGATGATATCAAGTCCTATGAAAAAATACTTAAAAAAGAAATGATATTTCTTTTAGAAAATTCTGAGATACAGAGAAAAGATGAGCCATGGAAGATATTCCAAAGATATCTAATTAATGGATTATATTATCCGGATGAGTCATACAAAACACGTTCTTATTACGAGACCATTCTTACCAGTACAGGTGGTGCAGAATTTCAGTATTTTTCCGGTTATAGCACGGATGAGAATGTTTATAACTTCTCAAAAATTATTATTAAACAGATTATATCTGTTGAAGATTGGGGAATTTCCACGATAAAAGAAAGGCAGATAAGCCTTAATAAGACTCGTATGAATTTCACATATTGGGATTATATCCAAACCTTTGATAAAGTGCTCTATTATAATAATGATAGACATAAACATACTTGGTTCATAAAGGTATGTGCAAAGATATTTGCAGAGCTCATTCCTAATTGGTTTTTAAATTGGTGGTCATACCACGGTCCGACAGTCAGAATATTACCTGATCTATTTCTTATGTTATACAAAGAATGGACAAAAGTTTCACCAGTTTTAAATGAGTTATACCACACAAATCATATCTGTTACTTAGAAAAAATTGACCAAATATTTTTTTTTCTAGAATTCTCTATTCCATGGATTCATAAATGGACTCCGGAGTTGGGATTCACCGAAGAACAAATTCCTTGTTTATACAGGACTTTTTATAATAATTTCAGGGATAAATTGATGAAAAAGGATCCCAAAACAAAGATGTTATACGGTCAAGAACTCTTGGATTCCATTAAAGCAAAAATCCAAGAATATTCCAGCAACCCCCAAAAGGAAAACAATTGATGATAGCTCAGTTCGGCACATTGCCAGAAAGATCTCCTTTCAAGAAGGAGATAAAGAAGAAATGATTAATGATTATCTGGAAGAAGTAAAAAGAAATTTGCTTCGTTCCATCAACCAATATGAAAAATCTAACACTTCGATGCAGAGTGAGACTAGCAACGATGATATTGCAGATGATTCTCAGCCTATTGAATCAGAAAAGATATTATCTCATGAGGCCTTACAAAATGCGGAAGAATTCCTCCAAAGGATGAAGGAGTTAGAAAAATAACCTAGACAGTGATATTTGTGGTTAACTACAGTAATAGTCGCCCGTGACCTACAGCACAGTGAAGCCGCCGGGGACCCCGCTCAATAGTAGATACATTGTTTCAACAGTAGAAACACTGTTTGTATAGTAGAAATACTGTACAGGGACCCAGAATGTGGGGCCCTCTTTTACTGTTTTAAGATTCTTTTTCTTTCTTATTTATAGACGCATTCATTTTAGAGAAGGCATCAGCCAAAACACACACTCTCTCTCTCTCTCTATTGTAAGTACTACTTTGTAATCGAAGTTCAAGTAAATAAAATCTCAAGTTCTTCGTATTCAGGCCTTGCATCCCGGCCTCAAAAGGTATTTATTTTATTTTTATTTCAAGTCTTTCTTCTAGTCTCTCCTCTCGGGCCGTGACTATGTCCGGCTAAGAGATTTCATATCTATGTTAAATATCTAACTTCTCTCCTATATACACCATGAAAGATCTGGCCTCTATCAAAATATAAAGGAATTATTTATATAGTTTCTTGGCTTGGTTTCGAGATGGTGGTACAGTCTAATCTAGCACTACTCTTATTGGCTTTGCCTTAGTGGCTCCGTCTAGCAAGCCGTGAACCTTAGCCCAATAAATGTGTTGAAAAAGGGCATCTTCTTTCACGGTTAGAACCGCTAGACACATGGGCTCAATAAGAGTATGTATTAGATTAAGACAGGCCCCTTGCTTGAGTAAAAAGTTAGACCTTCCATACAGTTAGCAAACTATATGAAAATTCTTGTATATTTCGGTTCTTATATCCTTACTGGCCGTGCGGATTACCCGCCAGCCTTTAAACTTAAGGATACTAAATTAGCTAGATTGGGATGGCCGTGCGGATTACTCTGGCCTGTTTAGCCCGGTTTTAGTGGGCCTGGGCCGGTCTCGTGGGACGGTCCTATGATTTGGGCCCGTCAGGGACCGGGACTGGACCGGTCCCTTAGCGGGCCAAACGGTCCCAACGGTTTTTTTTTTTGAAAAAAAAATAAAATATAACTGTTGGGCTGTCAAAAATAGTCGTTGGCTATTTATAAAACAGGCATTTAACCCCCCCCCTTCCCCAACTTTGTTTTAATCCCAAACTTTTTATAATTACACTTTTTCCCTATTTTCAACTATAAATACCCCCTCATTCTTTTATTTTTTCTTACAAAATCATCAATCTATCACAATCTCTCTCTAATTTTCTTCTATAATTGTTATTATTGCTTACTTTATTGTTACAATTTGTGAAACAATTGTGAAGTTGGTGAATTGAAATCTTTACCGATAATCAATTTTCAACAAGTTGTTCGTCAATTCGGTAAACTCGTTCCAACTCTTAAGTTTTAATATTATAATTTTGTTTGTTTTATTTATTTTCTATTACTTTATTAATTAAGATGGTTCCCTTAAAAAAAATTGGTAAAAATAAGGGAAAATTCAAGAGTGACGAATCTAGTGCTCAATCTGTTCCTCCTCCACTGCCCCGGGCTCCCCGAATCAAACTCCATATCCGTCCTACACCTGCTATTCTTGATAGCGATAATAGTTTATTACAATTTACTGAAAGTCAATTTTGCCATAATATTAGAGCTGGTGAACAATTAAGCCATGAATTAATGAATGCTCTTTATTCTTATCCAACTATTGATGAAAATGATGACGAGGAAATAGATTTTGATGAAACTCAATCGGATGATGATACACCAACTAGTCCTGCTCCTGATTTTAACCCAACTAGTGATAACCCTGCTAATCCAAATGATGCCCCATCTGATACTCTTGTTACTACCCTTACTTTTTCTAGACAACCAAGTAAACGGATGGAAACATCTCCTGTTTGGCTATTTTTTACTCAACTAATTCCAGAAAATAAGGCTAAGTGTAAAACTTATGGCACAAAGTTAGTTTTTAAATATTTTGGATCGCGGGGGGAGGGACGAGAATTTTGGCTAGACACATAATGAAACATCCTCAAGATAGAGTGAGATATCTTCGTCTGAAAGCTTTGGCCGAGGGGAAAAGTCTACCTACTCCTAGTCAGATTGACCCTAGTACCGGTTCAAATCAATTTCAACCGGGAATTAACACTATTACCGATGGTATTTTATATTATGATCCAAAAACAGATCGGGAAGAATTGGCAAAAATGGTAACTGTTATGTGTTTACCCTATAGTTTTCCTTCTGACCCTAACTTTGTACATTATATTAAAAAAAAATTTAATCCTACTTATAAAGGTTTTCCTCGCACAACCATAAAGAGCGATATTTATAAATATAAACATGAATATGAACAATATTTGCGCTATTTATTTACTCATATAAATTGTCGTGTTGCTATTACAACTGATATTGGTAGAAGTGGTAACGACTGTGATTACCTTACTGTTACCAGTCATTGGATTGATGAGGATTGGATAATGCAAAAGCGCATTATTTCTTATAGAATAATTAATTCACGTCACACAGGGCAGTTTATTGCTAGCACAGTTACAGATATTTGTAAATATTTTTGCATTAGTGATAAAATAATGTCAATTTCAATGGATAATGCTACTAGTAACACAAATGCTATAGTTTTGCTTACCACTACGCTAAATCCTGCATTTAGTGATATTTTTCATGTTAGATGTATTTGTCATATTTACCATTTAATTGTGGGTGATGGTATGAGAATTTTAAATATTGAAATTGAAAAGGTTAAAATGGCTCTTAACTGGCTTTTTTATTCAAACCGTAGAAGTAGACTTAGAGAATATTTTAAAAGATGCGATAAATTTGGCCTAAGAGAAAGAAAGGTTCCTAAACCTTGTCCAACTAGATGAAATTATATGTATAAAAGTTTGGTTGTTGCATATGAATATAGAAACCCCATAAACTCAACATTTAATGCACATGTAAGTGATGATGATGAGCACCTTACAAATGGGGATTGGGCTAATGTTAAAATACTTGTAGAGTTTTTAGAAAAATTTTATATTGCTACAAATAAATTTTCTGGGCAATATTATCCTACTATTTCTAACTGTTTAGTTTATATTGCAGAACTTGCAAATTTGTTTACTCATTTTTCAGAGGGTGGAAAAATTTATAAACTTGCTATTGATTCTATGAGAAAAAAGTATAAAAAATATTTTTTTCCCTATTCCCCCTATTTATGGTGTTTCTTCTTTGTTAAATCCTTGTATGAAATTAGGAGATCCTCATTTTTGGTATGAAACTATTTATAATGGTTTAGCACTTGAAGATGAGGAATTGTCTCAACTTCCGGAAGCAATAGCCTCAATTAGAATAAATGCTCAAACTATTTTTAATACTTATCAAGTTGCATTAAATCATGCTAGACCAAATATTCCAACTCATTCTTCTTCTAATTCTCAATCATCTAAAAGAACTGCAGGAGTAAGAGTACTTAGTGCTTGGGCGGGGTTTAGGGGTTCTCAAGGTTCTAGTAGTAGTGATTTTTCACAACTAAATGAGCTTGAAGTTTATTTGTCGCAGGGAATTGAGGAAGTGAATCTCGATGGCTCCTTTAATCTTTTGGAATGGTGGAAGGACAAAGAAAAACACTTTCCGGTTCTTTCAAGGATGGCCCGAGACATTTTAACTATTCAAGCTTCAACAGTGGCATCAGAGAGCGCTTTCAGTCAAGTAAGACTTCAACTCGGTGATTATAGAGCGCCTATGAGGGAGAGCTTGGAAAAAT
Organism: Nicotiana tomentosiformis; assembly: GCF_000390325.3. NCBI lineage: Eukaryota > Viridiplantae > Streptophyta > Magnoliopsida > Solanales > Solanaceae > Nicotiana > Nicotiana tomentosiformis. Next base: position 3,275,393 of record NC_090815.1, on the reverse strand, counting down.
CAATACTTTTCAGAAAATGGATTCGGTCGGAAAGAAAAACTTTTGGACTTGCTGAATCACAACCAGATGAAGACGAAGCTTACGAAGAAATGCTAGCTGAACTTGCGGAGGATGTTGCTTCGCCCGGAAGTGGCGATGACCAAGCTACTTTTCCGCCACCACCAACGGAAATTCCTCCGGACCTTGATATACTTATGAAGTTTGTAAGAGATACCATGTAACTTGTATGAACAAAAATTAGTATGTATTATGTAACTTATATTTTGGCATATCTTGATTAGTTTCTTTTTCTTCTCAATGGTGGTATTAGCACCTTGTTGTGCTCATTCCATAGGGGTATGAAGACTAAGAAAGATATTGCCATATTTTTTAATGCTGTAATAAAATTACAAGGCATATCTCTTTACAATATTTTTGTCTTTAGACTTAGCTATTATTTTTAACATCCTTTTATCTCTAATTTCTATTTAATTTTTTAAAAAAAATCTGTTGGGCCCATTTAGCTCGCGGGCCGGGACCGTTTAGCCCGGGACCAAACGGTCCCGGACCCGGGCCGGTCCCTGCAAAAAGACCGTTTAGCCCGGGACCGTTTAGCCCGTTTAATTTGGGACCGGCCCGGGACCGTTTGGACCAGACCACTTAGCCCATTTAGGCCCGGGACCGGCCCACTTGCCACCCTTAGATTAGAAGTGCAAATGATTAACATGTAGCATAACTTTGTATCAAAATATACATATATATGTGTAATAATAAATTTTAAATAGCTACTCCTAAAGTCGGTTTCGTTCGATTGTATCGGTTATTTTTTTATCAAAACCAAAACCAAACCAAATTTGATCGGTTTTTAAAATTCAGTACCAAAACCAAACCAAATAAAAAAATATCGGTTTTTTGGGTCGGTTTGGTTCGATTTACGGTTTGGTTCGATTTTTTGGGTCTTTATGAATACCTCTAATTACTACTAGTCTGCTACTATGCCCCAGTCCCAAACAAGTCAGGCCGGTTATATAAATTTCATTGACCACGTTACTCCATTTAAACTCATATCATGCCAATATTATTCCACTCTAAATAATTTGGTGACGTTCCAAAATGTGTGCCACCATTCTATTAATAACATAATCCAATATAACTTTCACAACTTCTAAGAGTTCAAGTTTATTTACATATCCAAATTCAGATTTCAATGTAAAGTTTTTTCTATCAAACTAACACTTCAACTATTTCTTTAATATCTTCTCGTATTACTACTAATATAACAAAAAAAGTGAAATTGATATCTTAAACTCTTGAGTAGAAAAGTATTTAGAATCAATAGAAAAGGTTTCATTTTCGATGACTTATTTTGCAAACTTAAAATAAAAAAGTAAGATAGTTAATTCTATTTCAATTTGAATATTTAGCTAACATTTATTTCGATAAAGACCATTTAACAAACAGATTCACTGACCATGCCACAATTTCTAGGTACACGTAAATGCAATATATCTCTATATATATATATATATATATATATATATATAAAAGAGAGAGATCACACCAGCCGGCTTCTTGCAAGTCAAAAGGACCAATGGAAGCAATGACAAACTGAGGTCTAATCGGCCTCTCTAAAACCTTTTCAACAACCTCATTCACAGCACCCTGCACCACAAATTCAATTTCAACCCAATAATTTCTTGTAATGAACTAAACAAAATACTCCATTTCATTCCCTGAAGTCTAACAAACTGTATATCGATCAAACTTAAGTGTATTCTATCATCACTCCTCATCTTGTGTTTCATATAATTATATCAAAATTCAAAATTTTAAGCATAAATTGCTCCTTCTGCCCCAAAAAGAAAGACGGAGCTTGGAGTACAAGGGTCAATTCTCTTGCTTATTTGGGTGTATTCAGACTCCCATTTCTTCCATTTTTCCAAATAATCAACATATTCAAAACTTCTGTAAAAGATACTCCAAATCATACTCCCTCCATCTCAATTTATATACCACACTTTCCTTTTTAGTCAATCCTAAAAAGAAATACATCTTTCTATATATAAAACCAATTCATCTTTTAACTTCTCAATTAATTTAGACCACAAGTTTCAAAAGTGAGTCTAAGAAAAATATTTTTTTTATCACATAAATTGGAATAGAGAGACTAATTGTTGTACTAATTAAATTTAGAGAAACCTGAAGATTAGGGTTTCGGGAAAGAGAAGAGAAGAGATTTGGAAGAAAGAGGAGGCGAGTGATGATAAGGTTCCACGAACGGCTAACGCATGCTGCTGTTGCACATTCTACTGCTGGTAGCTTAGACAAAATGTTGTGTAGAAGGTCTTCTCCGATCATATCAATCGTCGCCGCCGCCATCTCCGCCTGATTTCGCCGCCATTTTTCTGAGCTGAACCCCCCACGTATTGGTTTTGTGTTGTCTTCTGTCTTTTCTCAGATTTTAGCGAAAATAGCACACTCTACCCGGTTCGGTAATTAAAATATAGCGTACATTTATAAAGTTATTGAAAAATAGTTACTATTTTGGTTAAATACGAGAAGTTATAAATTATGGAGCTATTTTATTTAAATTTTTAATATATTAAGTTAGAACTCCAGTCCATTATAAAATTAAAGCATATTATGATAAAATTTCATAGGTAAAAATTTGAATTTCAATATGTTATATTAGAATTTTTTAGATTTTTAAGGGTGTTTTTATTTAAATTTTATTTTTACATAAAAAGTGACTAAATTTCAATTAATTTTGAAATTGTAAAATTTCTAATCCCCACAGTTTTTAGGATGTTATTTAATGAATAGCCGAAATGCACATACAATGTATTTAAAATTTAGCCTCCTCTGTCTTCTTCCTAGGTTGAAAATTTTGGTGGCGAAGATCTAAATTGGTAGCACGACCAATCAAGCCACTACAAGCGCAAAAGGGATTTAGAACATGTTCTATGAATTCAACTGAACTTATTGTTTTCAGTTCGACCTATATATGCATATATCAAAAAGAGAAGAAATTAACATGTGTACATATAATTAGATATCGCTTATTTTGAACCCTTTCGACTATATATAATTAGACTTTTCCCCCCTCTAAAAGCATTGCTCCTGTGCATTTATGTGATTTCGATTTAAATGGTACCATCTTATGGTTCGGGATTCTAATCCTTTTAAATTAGTGATATTCAATTAATAATTTCAATATATTCAATAAATTTCTTAAGACAAGTTGTATTCTGCCAAACTCATAACTTTATAGCATACTTATATATAATCATGAAGCCTTGGGCATTGGTGATTCATTCGTCTGTCTAAGTTTTGGCGGATAAAATTATCTAATATTTGTGCTGATAGAAGATAACAGATACTCGATAAAATAATCAAGATACGAACAAGTTAACCCTTTTATCATTGTTAATATTTTAAAAATATTAATATGTTATAGTATATTATCATGTTTTATTATCCAAGTTACTAATTTGACTTATTCAAGAAGCTGGAAAAGTATCAGGGATTAAGATAACGTTAAGTATTGAGAATTGTGTAGTGTAAGAAAGTAGATTATTGGGTGCCAATAAAGAAACTAGATGCGTACCATTTCATTTTGAAACATAGCAAGATCCCTAACTGTACATGTGCATTAAACAACTTTGATCTAGCAAAATTATTTTTTCCTTTTTTATAACATGTAAATCGAATTGCCAAGTTGATATATATTATTTGCCATGTTACCCATCTAAACCGAAAACGGTTATAGACGCTTTAACAAAACTTTGTAAGAAAATATCTCGAGAGCTCTATGAAGATCGAATTGTCTCAACGAACGAATTGGTGTTTTACTACCAATCACAAGTTTCATGTTCGGTATAATATTCATACTGAAAATTATGATCAAGAAGTTCTTTATTAACCACCATCTAGCGAGAATCTAAATGTCAATGGACTCAGAATGTATATTATTATATGCACACATTTATTTAAAAGTGCACATACATATATAATTCGAGTCAAAAAATAATAGATTCAGTTAAACTCATAATTAAAATGCGATGTGGCCTTTGATCACGAAAAATATATACTATCGTGTAGCAGAAGAAGTCCCTGTTGGAAAAACAAACTTCAGGCATATGGATTTTACTTGAAAATCGGAATTATAATATAAAGTTATAGGATTCAGGACGGATGTCATGCCACCGGAGTTTTTGCCCTAGTAGTAAGAGTGCAACACGTAATGATATTTAACTGCAGAGTACAACAAGATTTATCGGTAAAAATAAAGGACAGTTCGGTGTACGAAACGTCCCGCATCCCAAGGGGTGTGACGTAGATAGTGTTGGCTAACATTACCATTGGGAAACACATAAAAAGTGGAACATCTCAAAAACTTGCAGCAGAATATGCTGGGTTGATCACTAGCAAAGCAATCGAAATCACATGCATCAACGGCCACATCATTTAATAACAAGGGAGCTGAATAAGTATATTAGTGATTAATTAATGTATTATGTATTGAATGTGTAGTTAAGAAAAGTAAGTTTAGTGGTCTTTGAGTGCCAATAAAGAAACTAGATACGTACCATTTTACTTGGAAGAAATCGTGCAGACATAGCAAGTCCTGACTCTACATGTGCATTAATGTAGAACTTAACTAAGACTAGCAAGTTGTACATGGAAAATTGTTAGGGTCCTCTTATTTTATAATAAAATAACAATAATTTTTGGATTAGCTTGCGCATACTTGGGTTGTTCCACGCATGCATATTTAGATTATTTCACTAGATACCAATCGCCTCCTACCTGCACAAATATTGTGTACATGAAGCGTGGTAGGCCTGCGCCAGAGAGCATACCATAGGAAGGAAAGGGAACTCGGATGGTGGATGATCCGAGGAAAGCCGTGTCATTTGACGGAAATGAAAGGCTTTTCCCTATTAGGGAAGGCCTATGAAGTAAAGGAAAATGGATGAATTCTTGAAAAAAGGGGAAGCCTAACTCTACCCACCAAAAGCTTAAACAAATGGTAAAAAGTTGCATAGCATTTTTCGTCTCTTCCGAAGAATTGTCAAGCTATTATAATGCTGCAAAAGATAGTCATTAGAGAACAAACTTTTTTCTTAAAATGATGATGTTTGATTCTGCTGGCGTACACCTTAATTATTCCACCGAATAACTGCTACTTTCCAACAGTATATGTACCGAGCCAGATTAAAAAAAATCACCTAGTGTTATAATCATTAAAGAATAGACATAATGATATAATCATAGAGAAGAAGTACACGGGGGCAAGTGCACATATAACCATTCTCAGGAATGTTATTTAGAGATTAGAAAGTATTTATTTTGTTCTGAAATTTTAAACTAAAAATCTTAACTTCATAATATTTTTGAACTGAAAAACTAAAATTAAAGATACAATGGTTAATTTCTAAATAGCAGTCTTTTAAAGTGACTAACTAGTGTCATTTCTATACTATAAAAGGTTAGTGCATTCAAAACGAATAAAAAGATTTATCAGTTTGTACCGAAAACGTCACCATTGGGAAACACAAATAAGGTGGAACATTTTAATAACTGCTGAAAACTATAGTGTTGACTAGCAAAGCAATCGAAATCACAGGTCATAATATTTAATAAGATTCAAGCTGAATATATATATATATATAAAAGTATCATTAGTTTAAGAAAATGTATCATATGTGTAGACAGTATATCATACTATATTATAAGTGTGTGAAAATTTTTGGATAAAGTTATTTGACTAAAATATCCTTCAGAAGCTAAACGACCATTTTACCCTTGAGTTTAACAATACTCCTTTAACATTGTTGAATAAAAATGTAATTATACATTATAATGAATACCAAAGATAAAATTGAGCACATTTATTGTATATACAAGCTTTAGACATTTATTTTTAATGATAATAATCCTACGTTATCTCTCATTCTAATTTATTACTTGTGCAAATCAGAAGTTGAGTCATTATTCAACTACGATTCATAAGTATTAGCAAGTCTTTACTACTGCTCAATATGAATATACAAGTAGAATACATAATATATTTGTCATTTAACTGATTAGTGAAGGTTATTAATTATCCATAATTGGCTGCTCATTTGACCATTTAATTTCTTTATTATATGTTTATATTTATAATTCATTATAGCTCTTTGCTAGATTTGTAGACTTTTTTACATCCTTGTTATCTTCTTTTGTAGATATTGACTCATGTTATGGAGCATATCGGCAATCTATTTTACAACGAACAATTTTTGTTGAATTTTAATTAAAAAGTTCAAAGTATGCTGCTCAATGTCTCAAAGGAGCACCCCCATGGTTATTGGTCACAGTGAGAAAAGCTACTTAGGTGGAAGTGACATATACTAAAATATTTTAATCTAGATTCAATTGGATAAGATACGTGTAAATTGGTATTTTTTTTGAGTTGTTCAACAGATATCCACAAAAGATCTTTAGAAAATTATTCAATAAAAATTTGTATTACGAGATATTGACAGTCTCATAAACTAAGAATACGCTATTTGGACTTTCTTGCATAATGCTAGAAAGTTGAAATATGTAGAATTTAAGAACACCTAGCTACATGATCCTGATCTTATTTCTGAACAGTCTTTATTTTAGTTTTATTAATATAAGTTAAAATATTTTTTGGCTTTTCGATCCTCTTAGACTTTTAATCTATATTGTTCATTCACAGCCTGACGCAAAGTATATATTGAATTCATTAAAAATAAGTATTGGGAGATCGCCATGAAAAAATAAAGGAATACCTCTGAGTGGCACTAGGTGTTTTTGGGCCCATGGATCAACTAACTGACCTCCCAATGGTGTTACTGATTAGGTATATCAGTAATTAATACGACATCGCTTTCTATGCTCAATGATATTCTCCTACATACCAATTGAAAAAAGACAATGGCCGACTTTTATGAATTAATTTATCAAAATAATAAATTAAACATGACAATCTTTTTCTTCTTCTTGAGACATGCTTTGATCCTCATTCCTTTTTTCCAGAATTTTAAATGCTCTTAGATAAGTCAAACGTAGCTTAAGTTGCCACCGGTGGACATGCAATTCTTTTTATTTAGTAGGGTTTTTTTAGCATTTAGTAGTTAGATTTATTTTCTTAGACTTCAATTAATATTACCACCCATAAAAAGTTGGATAATTCTGTGATGCGGGTTTTTTCTTATATTGAATTACCTAAATACAATTAAAGTCTATCATTTTCAAGAACTTATAATTTTTATTTATTTTGTAAATCAAATATATTTATGAATATTCTTAGGTCTTTTTTGAAAATTTTGTTCTCATTCACACAGAATACGCGACCAAATACTAGTTTAAATAAATGTAGGTTTGTGTTCTGTGAATGCCAGCAAAGAAAATAGATGCAACTGTATGATTGCAATAATATAAAACCTAGGACTAATATTTTGCAGAGATAATAATTGTTAAATTATTAAAATGTTGCAGAAGATGAGCTGATGAGAACAGAAATACAATCATGTTAGCACCAAAAGTCATGTTAGAAACAACTTCATAGGCATATGGGAAAATCATCAGATGGACAGATCCAAGATATGTGGGAGTGGGATATGGCTGTGATTTATTAGACATACATGTGTTTTAAATTTTTCAAAAATACTTGGTTTCCTCCACCGTTAACCAGAAATTTTAGAGTCGAACTTTACGAATGGAGAAACTCTTTGAATTTTTATCATCTTGATATTTACCATCAAGTGTGATCAGATGGATATGATCCCTCCACCATTAACCAGAAGTTTTAGAGTCTAACCTACGAATGAAGAAACTCTTTGAATTTCTATCATCTTGATGTTCACCATCAAGAAGTGTGAACAGATGGATATGATTCCTCCACCATTAACAAAAAATTTTAGAGTCGAACCTTACGAATGGAGAAACTCTTGATAGGGTATTTCCCCTTTTATTGAGCCTTATCCGCCGAGAATCCGGATAAGTGCCTTGTGCATCGAGAATCCGGATTAGTTGGCCAACAAGTTTCGTGTAATGACCTAACCGGTCATTTTAACTTTTAGAACCCCGTTCCCAAAAAAATAAAACTTCCTGTAGGTGCTTGTAATGATTTATGACTTGCGGGGATGGTTGGTTCGGGATTTGGAAGTGCTTGGGGTAAAATCGGAATACTTGGTTCCTTAAGTTGGCCTTAAAGTGCTAAGTTTGACTTCGGTCAATTTTTTGAGAAAACGACCCCGGAATAGAATTTTGATGATTCCAACAGCTCCGTATGGTGATTTTGGACTTAGGAGCGTGTTCGAAATTTTATTTGGAAGTCCGTAGTTAAATTAGGTTTGAAATGGCTAAAAACAAGAATTTAAGTTTGGAAGTTTGACCAATGAGTTGACTTTTTGATACCGGAGTCAGAATCCAATTTTGAAAATTTTTATAGCTCCGTTATGTAATTTATGACTTGTGTGTAAAATTTGAGCTCAATCGGAGTTGATTTGATAGGTTCCGACATCGAATGTAGAAGTTGAAAACTCTTAGTTTCATTAAGCTTGAATTGGGGTATGATTCATGGTTTTAGCGTTGTTTGATATGATTTAGAGGTTCGACTAAGTTCGTATGATGTTTTAGGACTTGTTGGTATATTTGGTTGAGGTCCCGAGGGCCTCGGGTGAGTTTCGGATAGTTAACGGATCAAAAGTTGGACTTAAAAAGCTGCTGCAATTTTCCCTTCTGCTGTATATTCTGGGCTGTGATCGAGCCCCAGATCGAACCCAGATATCGAGCCCACGATCGAGGCCTGAGTCGAAGCCAGGGACGAGGCTCAGTATCGAAGCCACTATCGAAGGCAAGGCTCGAGGGCCAGGATCAAGACCCAAGATCGAACATGATCGAGGCCATGACCATGTCCCACGCTCGAGGCCTGATCGAGGCCATGACCAGCTCCCAAGATCGATCTCCTTGATCGAGCTCCCGAGATCGAGCTCCCTGAGATCGAGCTCCCGAGATCGAGCTCTTTGATCGAACTAGACAGAGTTGTAAGTTATAAAAACAAAGGACATTCGTCCCATTTGCCATTTTTGACGAACTTGAGCTTGAGCAGAGGCGACTTTTGACAGATTTTCAAGGGAAAAATATTGGGGTAAGTGATTCTAACTCGGATTTGGTCTACATATACAAGTATATCATTGTTTTCACCATAAATTCGTGTTATGAGATTTAAATTTGGAAAATTTTTAGAAATCTCATAGAAATGAATTTTTGAGATTTCGGTATCGATTCGGAGTCGGATTTGAGTGAAACTGGTATGGTTGGACTCGTAATTGAATGGGTTATCGCATTTCATAACTTTTCTGGATTTCGAGACGTCGGCCCCACGGACAAATTTTAATTAATTTCGGGATTTTTATTTAAAAAAATATAGTATTTTATTATAGAATTGATTCCTATAATTTTTAGTGATTGTATCAAATTATTTTGGGTAGATTCGAGTGAGACAGAGTTGGATAATCGTGAAAAAGGCCTTATAGTGGATTAAACTGGAGCAAGACGAGGTAAGTCTCTTATCTAATCTTGTGAGGGAAAAATTACCCCATAGGGATTAAATTGAATAATTGTTGCTAATTGCGGGGGCTACGTACGCACGAGGTGACGAGAGTCCGTGCGTAGCTACTATTAATGCTAAAGTCCGGGTAGTTTAAGACTCAAAGTATGAATTACTTGTGTGAATTGTATTCTTTATTAATTAAAATAATTGATGTATATATTGTGAATTGTTATGAAAAGTAGAAAAATATGAAATTTTCATATGCTTAATTTTTGTTTAAATCAATTAATTGTTAAAAGAAATTGTTCTCCTCCCGAATTTATCTTATAATAAATATACTCTCCTTCCGGAGGCACATAAAAAAATATCCTCCTTTCTTGTGGAGCGGGCCGAACGGTTCGGCAGGATAGATACATATATGGATCGCGCCGCACGTCCCTCGGCAGTGTACACGATACTCTGGATCGGGCCGTACGTCCTCCGCAGAAATCGTGTTTAATAATAATAATTACACGATACTTTAATAATTTACTTCATCTTGTGAAGTTAATTAATATAATTGGAAAAATCCTAGAAATTTAATGAATTATTATTCTTGCCTGTTAAGGAATTAATTGTTACTCCTGTAAATGAGATTTAATTGATAAATTGGAAATTATTTGAATTGAAGGAATTTAATTAATATATTGAGAATTTTTTTCATTGGAAGGAGTTTGATTATTTCTGCTGATTTAATAAATTATCGTAAATTCTGTAAATCATGCTGATTTAAAAATCCTAGTTTTATTTCAGTTATTATTATTAACCCATAGTGAGTGTCAAAGTCGGCCATCTCGTCTCTACCACTTCTAGATTAGGCTTGATACTTATTGGGTACACGTTATTTACGTACTCATACTACACTTGCTGCACTTTTTGTGCAGGATCTGAGACAGGTACTAGTGGAGGACCTATCATCACATACCCACGTCATCCCGAGGCATAGTGGTGAGCTGCCTTTCTGAGCCGTTCTGCAGCTACCAGTGTCTCTTCTTATATTTACATTCTGTCTATTTCATTTCAGACAGTATTTGGAGTTTTGTATAATCTACTAGATGCTCATTCACTTGTGACACCAGGTCTTGGCACACACATCGGTAGAGTTTGGGTTTATATTTTTTTGGTTTTAAATTTTATCAATGTATGCTTAATTTATTAGTTGGCTTGCCTAGCTGTAGTGTTGGGCGCCATCACGGCCTACAGGTGAAATTGGGTCGTGACAATATGGTATCAGAGCTCTAGGTTCACGTAGGTCTCACAAGTTATGAGCAGACCTAATAGAGTCTTGCAGATCGGTACGGAGACGTCTGTACTTATCTTCGAGAGGCTATAGGGTGTTAGGAAATTACCTTTCTTCACAATCCATTGTGTTATTAATGTAGCACTAAAAATCCTTCTCTTATTTTCTCACAGATGGTGAGAACGCGCTCGAATGAAGTTCCAGACCAGGGAAGAGCTATTCCCTCAGTTTCTAGAAGCCGAGGCAGAGAACGAGGGAGGGCTCCTGCCCGTGGTAGAGGGCGAGGACGTCCCAGGACTATTCCAGTTATGCCGTTAGTGGATCCAGCAGAGAATCCCATTATTGAGGAGCAGGGTGAGGTGCCTGTGGCAGAGCCAGCTCCGGTGGACTTCACATCTGCACCGGGATTTCAGGATGTCATGGGTCGTATGCTGCGATTCATGGACAATATGACTCAGACCGATTTATTTTCGGCAGACCCAGCCACATCTCAGGCGAGCGGGGGAGCACAGACCCCTACCGCGCAGGCTCATGGACAGGCAGCTACTGTATATCAGACCTAGGGTGCACTACCCGTGGGTGGAGCCCAGCCAGTGGCAGCAGCTACACCTGAGCACAGGCCAGTTATAGCCGCCGATCCTCAGAAACTATTGGACAGATGGACTAGATTACATCCTCCTATCTTCGGGGGTGAGCGACATGAGGATCCATAGGATTTCATTGATCGTTGCAAGGATAGACTGTACAACATGAGGATATTGGAATCCCATGGGGTTGATTTCGCTACTTTTCATCTAGAGGGTAGAGCCCATAGATGGTGGCAGTCTTATGCTCTTGGCAGACCAGCAGATTCTCCTCCCATGACTTGGGACAGGTTTACCTGTATCTTCTTGGACATGTATATTTCACCCTCCCAGAGGGAAGAGTTGCGGTTTCAGTTTGAGCAGCTCCAGCAGGGTCAGATGTCAGTGACTGATTATGAGGTGAGGTTTTCTGAATTATCTCGCCACGCACTAATGATACTCCCTACTGAGGCGGAGAGAGTGCGAAGGTTTGTAGCCGGTTTACATACTGGTATTCAGGCTACTATGGCTCGAGAGGTTGAGATGGGTACTTCTTATGAGCGAGTTGTGGAGATAGCCCAGAGGATTAAAGGTGTACGTCAGCGGAGCCGAGAGCAGATTCTGAGAGATAAGCAGTTTAGGTACTCTGGAGAATTCAGAGGTGCTCTGTCCGAGAGCAGAGGTCAGTTCGTGAGGGGGCAGTCCAGCAGACCCCCATATCTAGCACCACCACCTCCTCGAGGTGCTCCAATGCGACCTTATCTCAGTGCTATCCCAGAGAGTTCTTACCGCTCACCAGCTATTCAGAGTCCTCCCAGTGGGTATTCACGTCCCCAGGGCCAGACACTTAGTCAGCATCCCATCGCACCGAAGAGTTGTTACGAGTGCGAGGATCCCAGTCACATGCGGAGGTTTTGCCCCAGGCTTCAGGGTAGACCAGTACAACAGGGTCAACAGCCTATGCTTACTAGACCAGTTGCTCCACCAGTAGTCCGACCACCCAGAGGTGGAGGACAGGTGGGTAGGGGCCGTCCTAGAGGTGGAGGTCAGCCAGGCGGAGGCCAGACAGTTGGCGCTCCAGCTCGGTTTTATGCTTTTCCGGCTAGACCAGATGCAGAGGCCTCAGATGCCGTGATTACAGGTATTATTTCTGTTTGTGGCAAAGATGACTCAGTATTATTTGATCCAGGATCTACGTATTCATATGTGTCATCTCTATTTGCTCCATTCATGGGTGTTTCTCGTGAGTCCTTGAGTACTCCTGTTTATGTGTCCACTCTTGTGGGCGATTCTATTGTTGTGAACCGGATCTACCGGTCCTGTATTATTGCATTCTGTGGTTATGAAACTAGAGCAGATCTCCTATTGATTGAGATGACCGATTTTGAAATTATTCTGGGCATGGACTGATCATCTCCATATCATGCTATTCTAGATTGCCATGCCAAGACTGTTACCTTGGCTATTCCAGCATTGCATAATCTGGAGTGGAAGGGTTCGCTTGTTAGTTCATTTAATCGAGTTATTTCTTTTATAAAGGCTCAACACATGATTGAGAAGGGTTGTTTGGCTTATCTAGCCTATGTTCGGGATACTACTATAGAGACTCCGGCTATTGATTCAGTGCCTGTAGTTCGGGAGTTCCCCGATGTATTTCCGTCAGATCTTCCAAGTATGCCACTTGATCGTGATATTGATTTCTGTATTGACTTGACTTCAGATACCCAGCCTATATCTATCCCACCGTATCGCATAGCTCCGAAAGAATTGAAAAAATTAAAAGAACAGCTTGAAGAGTTACTAGCCAAAGGGTTCGTCAGACCGAGTGTATCGCCTTGGGGTGCACCAGTATTATTTGTGAAAAAGAAGGATGGAACAATGTGGATGTGTATTGATTATCGCCAATTGAACAAAGTCACTATTAAGAACAAGTACCCGTTGCCGCGTATTGATGATCTATTTGACCAGTTGCAGGGTGCTAGGGTATTCTCTAAGATCGACTTGAGGTCGGGGTACCATCAGTTGAAGATTCGGGATTCGGATGTTCCGAAGACTGCTTTTCGGACTAGATATGGTCATTATGAGTTTCTGGTGATGTTCTTCGGTTTAACTAATGCCCCGGCAGCGTTTATGGATCTGATGAATAGGGTATTCATGCCATATATTGATTCGTTTGTCATTTTCTTCATTGATGACATATTAATCTATTCGGGTAGTAAGGAGGAACATGAGCAGCATATGAGAGTAGTGTTTCAGACATTGCGAGAACAAAAGCTATATGCTAAATTCTCTAAATGTGCGTTTTGGCTAGAGTCTGTAGCATTTTTGGGACATATTGTATCGGGCGAAGGTATTAAAGTTGATCCCAAAAAGATTGAGGCAGTTCAGAATTGGCATCGTCCCACTTCGGCGACTGAGATCAGGAGTTTTCTGGGTTTAGTAGGTTTTTATCGTCGGTTCGTGGAAGGTTTTTCATCTATTACAGCACCTTTGACCAAACTAACCCAGAAGGGTGTTCAGTTCCGATGGTCCGATGATTGTGAGTCAAGCTTTCAGAAGCTCAAGACAGCACTGACTACAGCACCCGTGTTAGTGTTACCATCTGGTTCGGGAATATATACAGTGTATTGCGACGCATCACGCGTTGGCTTGGGTTGTGTATTAATGCAGGAAAGGCGAGTTATTGCATATGCTTCACGTCAACTGAAGCCCCACGAGAAGAATTATCCAGTACATGATTTGGAGTTAGCTGCGATTGTTCACGCTCTAAAATTTTGGAGGCATTATCTTTATGGGGTGTCTTGTGAAGTTTACACTGATCATCACATTTTGCAGCATTTGTTCAAGCAGAGGGATCTAAATTTGAGGCAGCGCAGGTGGCTGAAGTTACTAAAAGATTATAATATTACTATCTTGTATCATCCGGGCAAAGCAAATGTGGTTGCAGATGCCTTGAGCAGGAAGACGGAGAGTATGGGTAGTTTGGCTTTCATTTCAGCAGAGGAAAGGCCATTAGCCTCAGATATTCAGTCCTTGGCTAACAAACTTGTGAGGCTGGATATTTTAAATCCCAGCCGAGTTCTTGCATGTGTGGTGGCCCAATCTTCACTATTTGAGCAAATCAAGGCTCGCCGGTATGATGACCCATACTTGATGGTTCTTCGTGAAATGATACTACGAGGTGGTGCCAAGGAAGTTACTATTAGAGCGGATGGTGTTCTGCGACTCCAGGATCGTCTATGTGTTCCTAATGTGGATGGACTGAGGAAAAAGATCCTGGAAGAGGCACACAGTTCTCGGTATTCTATTCATCCATGTGCTACTAAGATGTATCGTGACTTGAGGCAATATTATTGGTGGCGACGAATGAAAAAGGACATAGTTGAGTATGTATCTAGGTGTCTAAATTGCCAGCAAGTAAAATATGAGCACCAGAGGCCAGGTAGCCTACTTCAGCAGATGACTATACCAGAGTGGAAATGGGAACGAATTACTATGGACTTTGTAGTTGGGTTGTCGCGGACCTTGAGGAAGTTTGATGCAGTATGGGTGATTGTTGACAGGTTGACTAAGTCGGCACATTTTATTCTTGTTGTGACTACGTATACTTCAGAGAGGTTGGCTCAGATTTATATTCAGGAGATAGTTCGGTTGCACGGTGTGCCAATTTCCATCATATCAGATAGAGGCCCTCAGTTTACTTCATATTTCTGGAGAGCAGTACAGAGTGAGTCGGGGACCCGTGTAGAGCTCAGCACAGCCTTTCATCCGCTGACCGATGGACAGTCAAAGAGGACAATTCAGATTTTGGAGGATATGCTCAGGGCATGTGTGATCGACTTTGGAGGTTAGTGGGATCGTTTCCTGCCTTTGGCCGAGTTTGCTTATAATAACAGTTACCAATCCAGCATCGAGATGGCTCCATTTGAGGCTTTATATGGTCGGTGATGTCGTTCACCTATCGGATTGTTTGAGCCAGGTGAGGCTAAGTTATATGGTACTAATTTGGTAAGGGATGCCTTGGAAAAGATAAAGTTGATTCAGGAGCGACTTCGTACAGCACAGTCCAGACAAAAGAGTTACGCGGATCAGAAAGCGCGTGATATATCATTTATGGTAGGTGAAAAATTTCTCTTGAAAGTTTCGCCGATGAAGGGAATTATGAGATTTGGGAAGAAGGGCAAGTTGAGCCCAAGATTTATAGGCCCATTTGAGGTGTTTAAACGAGTTGGGGAGGTTGCTTATGAGCTTGCATTGCCTCCCAGCCTATCGGGAGTTCATCCGATTTTCCACGTATCTATGCTCCGGAAGTATCATGCTAACCTATCACATGTGTTAGATTTTAGCACAGTTCAGCTAGATAATAGCTTGGGTTATGAAAAGGAGCCAATTGCCATTGTTGATAAACAAGTTCGCCAGTTGAGGTCCAAGAGGATTTCTGCAGTAAAAGTCCAGTGGAGGGGCCAACCAGTCGAGGAAGCGACTTGGGAGGCCGAGGAAGACATGCGGAGCAGATATCCACACGTATTCAGCACTCCAGGTACAATTCTAAACTCGTTCGAGGACGAACGTTAATTTAAGAGGTGGAGAATGTAATGACCCAACCGGTCATTTTAACTTTTAGAACCCCGTTCCCAAAAAGTAAAACTTTCCGTAGGTGCTTGTAATGATTTATGACTTGCGGGGATGGTTGGTTCGGGATTTGGAAGTGTTTGGGGTGAAACCGGAACACTTGGTTCTTTAAGTTGGCCTTAAAGTGCTAAGTTTGACTTCGGTCAACTTTTTGAGAAAATAACCCCGGAATAGAATTTTGATGATTCCAACAGCTCCGTATGGTGATTTTGGATTTAGGAGCGTGTTCGGAATTTTATTTGGAAGTCCGTAGTTAAATTAGGTTTGAAATGGCTAAAAATAAGAATTTAAGTTTGAAAGTTTGACCGATGAGTTGACTTTTTTATACCGGAGTCAGAATCCAATTTCGAAAATTTTCATAGCTCTGTTATGTAATTTATGACTTGTGCGTAAAATTTGAGGTCAATCGGAGTTGATTTGATAGGTTCCGACATCGAATGTAGAAGTTAAAAACTCTTAGTTTCATTAAGCTTGAATTGGGGTATGATTCATGGTTTTAGCATTGTTTGATGTGATTTAGAGGTTCGACTAAGTTCGTATGATGTTTTAGGACTTGTTGGTATATTTGGTTGAGGTCCCGAGGGCCTCAGGTGAGTTTCTGATGGTTAACGGATCAAAAGTTGGACTAAAAAAGTTGATACAATTTTCTCTTCTGCTGTATATTCTGGGCTGTGATCGAGCCCCAGATCGAACCCAGATATCGAGCCCACGATCGAGACTTGAGTCGAAGCCAGGGACGAGGCCCAATATCGAAGCCACGATCGAAGGCAAGGCTTGAGGGCCAGGATCAAGACCCAAGATCGAACTTGATCGAGGCCATGACCATGTCCCACGCTCGAGGCCTGATCGAGGCCAAGACCAGCTCCCAAGATCAAGCTCCCAAGACCGAGCTCCCGAGATCGAGCTCCCTGAGATCGAGCTCCCGAGATCGAGCTTCTTGAGATCGAGCTCCCCTGATCGAGCTCCTTGATCGAACTGGACAGAGCTGTAAGTTATAAAAACAAAGGACATTCGTCCCATTTGCCATTTTTGACGAACTTGAGCTTGAGCAGAGGCAACTTTTGACAGATTTTCAAGGAAAAAATATTGGAGTAAGTGATTCTAACTCGGATTTGGTCTACATATACAAGTATATCATTGTTTTCACCATAAATTCGTGTTTTGAGATTTAAATTTGGGAAATTTTTAGAAATCTCATAGAAACGAATTTTTGAGATTTCGGTATCGGTTCGGAGTCGGATTTGAGTGAAACTGTTATAGTTGGACTCGTAATTGAATGAGTTATCGGATTTCGTAACTTTTGCCTGATTTTGAGACGTGGGCCCCGCGGACGGATTTTTAATTAATTTCGGGATTTCTATTTAAACAAATATAGTATTTTATTATAGAATTGATTCCTATAATTTTTAGTGATTGTATCGAATTATTTTGGCTAGATTCGAGCGAGACAGAGTTGGATAATCGTGGAAAAGGCCTTATAGTGGATTAAACTGGAGCAAGACGAGGTAAATCTCTTGTCTAATCTTGTGAGGGGAAAATTACCCCATAGGGATTAAATTGAATAATTGTTGCTAATTGCGGGGGCTACGTACGCACGAGGTGACGAGAGTCCGTGCATAACTACTATTAATACTAAAGTCCGGGTAGTTTAAGACTCAAAGCATGAATTACTTGTGTGAATTGTATTCTTTATTAATTAAAATAATTGATGTATATATTGTGAATTGTTATGAAAAGTAGAAAAATATGAAATTTTCATATGCTTAATTTTTGTTTAAATCAATTAATTGTTAAAAGAAATTGTTCTCCTCCCAAATTCATCTTATAATAAATATACTCTCCTTCCGGAGGCACATAAGAAAATGTCCTCCTTTCTTGTGGAGCGGGCCGAACGCCTCGGCAGGATAGATGCATCTATGGATCGCGCCGCACGTCCCTCGGCAGTGTACACGACACTCTGGATCGGGTCGTACGTCCTCGGCAGAAATCGTGCTTAATAATAATAATTACACGATACTTTAATAATTTACTTTAGCTTGTGAAGTTAATTAATATAATTGAAAAAATCCTTGGAATTTAATGAATTATTATTCTTGCCTGTTAAGGAATTAATTGTTACTCCTGTAAATGAGATTTAATTGATAAATTGAAAATTATTTGAATTGAAGGAATTTAATTAATATATTGAGAATTTTTTTCATTGGAAGGAATTTGATTATTTCTGCTGATTTAATAAATTATCGTAAATTCTGTAAATCATGCTAATTTAAAAATCCTAGTTTTATTTCAGTTATTATTATTGACCCATAGTGAGTGTCAAAGTCGGCCATCTCGTCTCTACCACTTCTAGATTAGGCTTGATACTTACTGGGTACACGTTATTTACGTACTCATACTACACTTGCTGCACTTTTTGTGCAGGATCTGAGACAGGTACTAGTGGAGGACCTATCATCACATACCCACGTCATCCCGAGGCATAGTGGTGAGCTGCCTTTCTGAGCCGTTCTGCAGCTACCAGTGTCTCTTCTTATATTTACATTTTGTCTATTTCATTTCAGACAGTATTTGGAGTTTTGTATAATCTACTAGATGCTCATTCACTTGTGACACCAGGTCTTGGCACACACATTGGTAGAGTTTGGGTTTATATTTTCTTGGTTTTAAATTTTATCAATGTATGCTTAATTTATTAGTTGGCTTGCCTAGCTGTAGTGTTGGGCGCCATCACGACCTACAGGTAAAATTGGGTCGTGACATTTCGGATACCCGATGGTTAAACCAAAAAATGCAATGGACATGTTCAAGGACATAAATGCCATTTATAATGTGTACATACAGATATATTGACCTAAGCGTATATCCAAAATAGTATATCTACCCCCACAAAAGGTAGGGGTAAAGTTTGTATATATCTCATCCTCCACATATCACACTTGTGGGATCGCACTGGGTATGTTTTTGTTGAACATATAGATATATTATCCACATAGTGAAAAATTCCGGAATTAAAAAAAAAATTAAAAAAAATTGGTAAGTGTACACAGTGAATTAAAACCACTATGCACTGCATGAGAACCACAAGTATAGGCTAAATCTCAGAAAGCAAAGCATTTCTTTATCTTAGAAACCAAATAACAACTTACCATTTCCCTACTTGATGTACACAAAAGGCATTGCCACTAATCTAGATCTACAGCAATGCTTATTTCTTTTATTCAGAATTATGATATACAACTACTCTAAGAGCTTTAACAATTGACACTAAGTATGTTTGGTAAACCATAAAAAGGTAAAAAGTTACTGACTTTGACGACGAAGACGCTCATTTTCATTAGCAACAGAATGATAGTAGGCGCGAAGCAATCTTTTACGAAACCTTCCAAGATTCAACCTCACATTTTGACGATCAAGGTAGATCTTTTTTGTGAATTCCCATCCTCTGTCATTCACGCTGTTAGGGTCCATCAGGACGGGATCATTCTTGTCGTATTCATCATACAAAGAGCTCTCTTTCGGAAGAATTTTGTATCCGATGTACTTGAGACCTAGTTTCACTGCTGGTTCTCCATAATAAGTGCCTGCTGCCCAATCTGTTCCGAGCGGAATGATTTGGATGAAAACAGAACCAGGCCTCATGAAGAGGAAATGAGTCATAGCAGCACCGTGAACTCCTATCATAACATCACTCGAATTAAGGACTCGATAGATCCTTGCAAGCTCTGTCGTTCGTTGTGGCCTCAAAACTTCTACATGAAACCCAATATCTTCGATCATTTTAACCAAAGAATCTTCGTTCATTATAGCTCTAGAATCATTTCTCGCTATTATGACCACTTTAGGCTTCTTCAAATCCTTCTTTTCTTCCGTCGCCACCATCTTTGACTCAGATGAGGGTGACGAAACAAGTTTTTCTTTATTCATCCGAGCTTCACGTTCCTCATCTTGGATCAAACCTCTAATTCGAGGCCAATAAGCTCGATCTAGAAGGTCTCTGAAATCTCTAATCGTCTTATTGTTTCCCATCAATGAAGGATCAACAGTTAGCTCATCGTGGATTCTTGAACCAACTATAGCTTCAGGGAAGCAATGAGTCCTCTTATCTCCGCTAAAGTCTATAATAGGATATTCGGTGAGGTGAGAAAGAACATTCTCGTACTTCATTATCCACCAATTATGGTACTCAAGGATTACAAACACAACCTTCTTGTTGAAGTGCTGAGAAGTGATGTAAAGGGGCAAGAGTCCATCGTTGAACTCGTGGTAAAGATTACCGGTATAACCTCCAGTAGAGAAAAATATAGCAGGAACATCATGTTCGACATCACACTTTTGGCGAACGCCATAATACTTCCCTTTCACAACAAGGTCTAACTCATCAATGGTATCCATCACATTCTTTTCCCATTTCCGAGTATACGGCCTAATCTTTTCATGCTGAAGTACCTCGTCATTCTCATCAGGATCGCGCAACACATAATCGCTATGACCATTATTTCTGTAGAGGGTAATTCTAGAGGAAGCAGAACCAGTCCTAACATCACCTTTCATTACACATACATCGGAGCGAATACTGCTTCTTTCACAACAAATTGTCCCTGCAGTTCAATCAAACAAATGATCTGTCAAAAATCGCTAAGCAAAAAAAAATGTTGATATTACTTCTCTTACTGTTACATTAAAACCAACAACCTTAACAAACAAAAGATTCTAACACGAACAAGAAACTCATTCAGCACATATAAACATTTCATTTTTGTTTCCTTCGTCAACAAAAGACTATTAAATAATCAAGAAATAAACATTGAGCAATTATACCCTTTTCCAACCTGATTTAAATCACTCCCATAAAAGGATTACAATTAAGCAATAAAAAAGTAGCAGCTTTTTCACCTCTTTGTACACAATATTTCATTACTATCCCAAAGAACCTTCAAAAAAGGAAATTAGAATCTAAATCACTTGCATATTTTTTACAAAAATCAACAAAGACTTTTGCTTCTCAGAAGCCAAAAATAGCTCTAGTTCCTTCAAAACCAAAAATAGAGCTCATTACCCCCCAAAAAAGAACTTATTTTTTCAACAATATAGTAACATAGAAGGATATAGGACCATTTTTTATGAGAAAAAAAAAACAGAAAAAAAAACAGAACATAGAAAAATATTGAGAAACTAACCGTTAGAGACGGAGGAACAAGAATTTATATCTGTTTTAGGAACAAGTCCACCTTCTTCAGAACTAAATGAATCTGCACACATGCAAAACAAAACAAAATCAGGAAGAAAAAAAACCCAAAAAACCAAAAAACAAAGAAAAGAAGAGAGCAACTTACACAAGAAAATAAAGCTGAAAGAGATTAAAGAAAGGAAAAGAAGGTAAAAAAGTTTTGGTTTAGCTCTCTTGCAATTATAACCAGAGTTTAGTTCTTCATCTACACAAACCACAAACACATCTTCTTTTTTACTCCAGTGCTGATATCTCTTATAATGCATCATTTTCTTGCACATATTGAACAAAAAAAGGAGCTTTTTTGTTCAGAATGAAAATACCAAAGAAGTGAACTTTATGTGTTTATATGTTGAAGGAACAAAAGGGATTTTGTGGTTTGCTTAAAAGAAGGTTTTTTCAGGATTTTTTTTTTTTTTTTGCAGAATGAAGATACCAAAGAAGACAACTTTATTTGTATATATGAGTTGAAAAAACAAAAGGGTGTTTATAGTTTGCTTAAGAGAAGGTTTTTATGGGGTTAAAGAAGAAGGAGGGAGAAGAAAGATGAAAGCTTTTTTATTTTTTCAAGAATGAAGAGAACAAAGAAAAGAAATTTTTATATATGTAAATATGTGTTTCAAAGAAGAGAACTTTTTGTGTATATAGTGGTTTTTTGTTTTTTAAGCAGTATATAGTGTTTATAGTTTGCTTATGGGAAGGTTTTTCTGGGGTTGAAGGCTTGAAAAGGAGATTCTTAATAGAAGGGTAGTGAGGGTGGTGGATTTTGGAAAGTGGGGATTTGGGGGTTTGGTGGGGTGGGGTGGGGTGGGTGGGGCGTGAGGAATAAGGAATCATCGTTTAGAGTTGTCAATTGAAGGAAGCCAAGTCAGCTGTATTTTAATGGCCAAAGTAGAAAGTTTGAGTACATGAATTAAATTCTTATCTTATTGCATAAGATTTGCAAACTGTAATTGGCAGTTATCAGTTGCAATTATTGATTGCGACTTATAAGTTTATAAGTCGTAATTATAAATCAAACTGAATGCATCGCAATAGTTGAATGGACTTATAAATCGATTTATAACAGTAATTGCGATTTATAAGTCGTGTTTGTGAATTATGATACAAATTTAAATTAATTAAATCAGTAATTTCTGAATACTAGTGCTTGAAGCAAAAAAATAAAGTTAATATTCATTGATAGGCAATTTTTAATACTGTTGTTTAATTTCATGTGTCTCGTTTCTTTGTAATCCATTCTTAACAATATATAAATATTTTTATATTTTAGAAGTATTTAATTTTAAATTTTTATTTCACTCTTAAATATTATTATATGTTAAATCACAAATTATAATATACTTTTGGTATGTGCTAAAAGTCGTTCTCTTTTTGTCTTAAATTCCATTTTCAACCAAAGATGGTCTTATGTAATAAAATTTCTCTATGTAAAAATCTCCCATTGGCATTATAGGCGGACCCATGATTTGAAGGTGTCGCGAACATATGAGCGGACTGCTCAACCAATATTTATATATAATTTTTGATTGTAAAAATTCTAAATAAAATATATGATCATTTTAAACATATATAATCATATATATATTCACAATTTTTGACGAAGTAAACGAGTCTGATGACCCCTCTTTTCCAAACATAGGCTTGCCTCTCCTTGGCATAGAGAGTGCATCATATATGCCCATATCTTGCAATCTCGATCTATTTTTAGAAATAGAAAAAAAAATGCACGCGCTCGCAATACAATAAGGGCTCGTTTGGTACGAGAGATAAGAGATAATTAATCTCAAAATTAAATTTGAGATGAGTTTATCCCACATTTAGTTGGGATAAAGTCGCGGTATAACTAATTCTAAGATTAGTTATTCCGAGATTATAGTGTTATTTTTATTCTTATAGGAGGGTGAGATAATAGTTTAGAATAATTAATCTCGATATAATTAATCTTGAAATAATTTGTTTCTGAGGCTAAAAGTCCAAATGAAATTGGATGATGGAGATGCCTCCGTGAGCAAAGCCAAACTTGAAGTTGAAATAATGGTATTAAAAAAACGAGATCTTACTAATATGAGAAAAATTATCCAAATAAAAAAATTAAACATATTTTAGTTACGATAATATCGTCAGATGACGAGAATCTCGATTCTAAACATCATTAAACTAAACAAGTCTAAAAAGGGATGAATGGAGAAATGGTGTAATGCTGTAAAAAGTGGAGCACTAATTAGCAGTCCAATGCCACCAATGACTTTTACTACTTAGGGAACGGTGGAGCAACAATTTTCAGAATAAAATAAATAATTACATAAACTAATTGAGTTATAAATAAGAAACTAGATTTTGGACATAAATTTAGTTGAAACTTATAAACAGTGTTTTTTAAAGTCGTGTTGAAAAATAATTTTTGAAAGTTGAAGTTGTGTTTGAACATGTATTTTATTTATAAAAAAAAAAGTTAAAATTTTGTGAGTGGAAGTAAATATTTCACCAAAAAACTGCCCTAAACTAGTTTTTGAAAATTTGAAAAAAAAATTAAAAACTAATCATATTCCATGAGCAATAATATTTACAATTATTTTTTGAAAAAAAAGTATTAAAATATATGACCAAACGGGAGCGACATATACATATGAAATAAAACCACGAACGTAAATGTAACACCAAGGATGTAAATTTTATATCGGCAAAATATGAAAGAGATATTGAATAATAATAATCTAGCAAGTTTGTGATTCTAGTACCATGTGTATAAAAGTCGTGCAGGTCTAGGTTTAAAGGGGACAATATCATTAATAAACAATATCAAAATTCCTACATATGTAACCTTGAACGATTATAAAACAACTTTAAAATCCAATTGAGTTAGATTAATCTCGCTCATTAAGATAGGTAAGGGGAAAATATATTGAGAATAGTCTTAAATTATTGTATTACATGTACTTGTATTGGTATTGTATATTGGTATTGTATTGCACAACTGTACATTTACTAGTTAGTAGTTAGTTACACAGTTAGTCATACACATTGTCTTAGCTGTCGTATATACGTGTACATGTACATATATACACACTTTACATTTTACAGCAAGAAAGAAGAAAAAATAGAAAATTATTTTTCATGTTCCATCTTTTACTCTTTCTTTCTCTCTCTATCTCTGTTTTCTCATGAGTCTCTAGAACCTCCATTGGAGGTCTTGCATGAGCTTGATTTTCTCAGTCCCAAACTAATCTCGATATGGTATCAGAGCCCGATTGAACGTATCTACTCGAGGTCTACCGGAATTCCTCTTTCAATATCTCAAAATCCTCTTCTCTTTTTTCCGAATTCTAGGGTTTTTCGATTCCTTGATTCATGCTGAGATTTTCACACGAATCGGAGTTTTTCAGTGAAATCGATCTATCTACTCGCAAGATCGGTTGATACGCTGGTTAATTTCATCTATTAGAACCTTTCTAATGGCCATAAACCAAAGCGAAGAAACAACACCTGATGCGACCGGAAATGACTGGCCGGTCATCGATGCGAGTAGTCCTCTCTATATTCATCCATCGGACAGTCCTGGAGCAATGTTAGTACCGGTTTCATTTGATGAAATTGGGTATAGATCTTGGAGAAGAAGTGTATTACGAGCTCTGTCAGTGAAGAACAAGCTAGGTTTCATAAATGGGGAATGTAGGAAACCTAGCCCTAATTCAGTTCAACTTTGCCAATGGGAAAGATGTGATGATATGGTGACCCCCTGGATTCTCAATTCCCTCGCAAAGGAGATTTATGATAGCGTTGAGTATGTAAATGACTTTGTTGAGTTATAGAGGGGGCTGGAAAACCGATATGATCAAACAAATGGAGAGAAGTTATATCAGATCCAAAAAGAGATCAACGACCTTGTTCAGGGATCATTGGATATCACTGCCTACTACACACGAATGAAGAGACTGTGGGAAGAACTAAACACATTGAGTGCCAATTCTCAGTGCAGCTGCATTTGCACATGTGGATCAAAAGAGACGATGCACAAAGCAGAACACGATCGACGTCTCATCCAGTTTTTGATGGGCCTAAATGAGGTATATACAATAGTGTGAGGAAGCATCTTGATGATGAAACCCCTGCCATCTTTAGCATAAGCTTTTTCCCTCCTGATACACGAAGAGAAACAAAGGGAGTTCAGGCCAAGTAATCAACTAAACCTCGAGTCTACTTCATTACATGTGAATTCCACACCTATACAACACCAAAGTCCATTTGGAGCTAGTAATTTCAAGACACATTACACTGCGAACAACAGAGGTCGCCCATTCTATGACTATTGCAAGAGACCCGGTCACACAAAGGAAAAATGTTACAAGTTACATGGGTATCTTGATTGATCAGCCCAGTTTACACAAGATGGTTTGCAAACTAAACAAGTCCCTATATGGATTGAAGCAAGTTAGGAGGCAGTGGTATGCCAAACTAACTGAAGCTGTATCATCAATGGGATACAGGCATTCTGAGAATGACTATTCACTATTCTCCAAAAGGACCTCATCCTCCACCATTTTTGTAGCAGTGTATGTTGATGATGTGTTAATCACTGGTACTGATTCAGTAGAGATAGCTAACCTGAAGGCTTTTCTGGACAAACAATTCAGAATCAAAGACTTAGGGAGACTTCACTACTTCTCGGGCTTAGAAGTCCTTTACAAATCAGACAGAGTTCTCATCTCTCAAAGAAAGTTTGCTTTAGACCCGCTCAATGAATATGACTGCTTTGCATACAACAGTTTATCTTCTCCCCTTGATCCTATCCTGAAACTAAAAGCCAATGAAGGAACTCTATTCCCAGATCCCACATACTACAGAAAACTAGTAGGAAAGCTGAACTTCCTAACTAACACAAGACTTGACATAGCATACAGTGTGCAGCTTCTCAGTCAGTTTATGCAAGCACCTAGAGATACACACTTGACTGCAGCCTTCCACCTCTTCATATATCTCATGAAGGATCCCACACTAGGGATATTTTTCTCAAACAATGTTGATTGCTCAATATCTGCATACTATGATTCTGAGTGGGCAGCATGCCCTGATTCTAGAAGATCTGTTACTGGCTACATTGTGCTAGTAGGAGACAACCCTATTAGTTGGAAGTCCAAGAAACAAGAGACCATCTCCTTGTCATCAGTTGAAGCTGAATATAGGTCCCTTAGAAAGGTTGTTGGAGAACTAGTATGGCTGAATAGGTTCTTTGAAGAGCTCACTATCACACAATCATATTATTGTATTTTGTGATAGCCAATCAACCATTCACATTGCTCACAACCATGTGTTCCATGAACGGACCAAACACATTGAGATGGATTGCCATTTTATCAGAACTTAGCTCCACAAAGGTCTTATTTCTCTTCATCATGTAGCAACTAATGACTAATTGGCAAATATCCTCACTAAGGCTCTCACAGGGGTTAAACATGCTGTTGTACTTGGCAAGTTGGCTGTGAGATCCTCCTATCCAACTTGAGAGGGGGTATTGAGAATAGCCTTAAATTATTGTATTACATGTACTTGTATTGGTATTGTATTGCACAACTGTACAGTTAGTAGTTAGTTACACAGTTAGTCATACACATTGTCTTAACTGTCATATATACGTGTACATGTATATATATATACACACTTTACATTTTGCAGCAAGAAAGAAGAGAAAATAGAAAATCATTTTTCATGTTCCATCTTTTACTCTTTCTTTCTCTCTCTATCTCTATTTTCTCAGAAGTCTCTAGAACCTCCATTGGATGTCTTGCATAAGCTTGATTTTCTTAGTCCCGAGCTAATCTCGATAAAATCTCTATTAGGTTCAGGCAAATGCCAAGTCTTTGAGAAAATTGTGCGGTAAATTTGAGCAAGGACGTTGAGTCTCTAAAAAAGATATATATAATAATATAAAGACAATAAAATATTTCAAAATGCAAAGATTTTCTTTAACACTCAATAATACATTTCAAAAGCAACATACGCGAATAATGTTTTTGCAAACGTTTATGTATCCATTCAATATAATTAAAAGTAGTCTACAAATTACTTTATGAATTTATTTAGTCAAACTCTTTTGTATGACGAATGAAGAGTGTAGTTTGAGTAATAAAAACATAAAAAAAAGTTATGTTTGACATTGGCAAAAATTAAAAAAGGGGATGAAATCTTTTGCTTGTTTCACCAGGAAAATGTTGCTTATTATTAATAATTAAAATTGATTTTGCTTTCATCAGAAATAAGTTTTTGTGTATATTAATCACATTTCAAAGATTTCTGAGTTCTTACTATTGAGGACGCTTTAATAATTTTGAGCTTTTCTATAAGTGTTATATTTTTTTTGTGGTTTCAAAAGATTTTGTTAAATATTAAAAACCTCGTATGGCATCTTACCAGTAATAATAATATCAATGTATGCTACATTATATTTTTCCTGTTTCGTGTAATTCCAGTTATCGCTTTTTTTCTTTTCTATATTATATAACATCATTCATACTATGACATTACTGAAAACAGAATTTTAAAAGAAGAGAATAAATTTTCTGAATTATACGTCAACGATATATAATTAAGTATATGAACAAATAACATGACAATGAAACCCACTAAAACATACTTTCATTACATTTTATCCTAAAATTAAATTATTTCCATTAAGTAAAGTAAAAACATATGGTGGAACTAGTAAAGTTTGCAATTATGTGCTTAGAAAGAAAAGAAAGGTGCTAAAATAAAGGAAAATTTCAAGATAACGAAAGAAAAAAAAATTAAGGTTCTTTTTAAATTATTTTTTAATAGCTCTATAGCAATAATACCAAAAGGCCACCAATTGCCAAGTATTTCTTGTGGTTCCAAGGATCTTTATTAATTGGAAAAGACCTACTTTTTGTTATTCTGTAATAAAATTATATAAAGGGAACTAAAGTATGTGAATTAATGAAGTTATCGAGAAAGAAACCAGATATGCTAAAAAGAAAAAGGAGAAGGGAAAATTCCAACTCAGGAAAAATAAATGGTGGTCATACTTTATCGACTCAAAAAGAGTGTCTTTAAATAAATAAATAAATAAATATCTAAATAAATATAGTGCACTAATCAAGGCCTCGAAAAGGTAAGCATGGCCTTTTCACCTTTTCCCACATTATACTTAAACGATTTTATACTTCTTTCTTTGTTTTATTATTTTTAAAGACAAAGTACATCTAATTATTCTATTTCAATTTTTTCTTTATTTTAGTTGTTCTTTTCTGTCAATATATTAGTTGCCGTCGAGAGTTGTGATAGGATGAATATAATTGTTTTACATTTTTTTTAGAGTTTTTGATTTGAGTCACAATTCCGAAAGAAAGTGCTTCCTCTTTTAACCGCCATTACCTGATGCAAATTCGAATTAATCGTAATCTAGTGGACCGAATGTAAAAATAAATAAATAAATCATTAGTCAATATGTATCTATCACAATAGTGTGACAACATCCAATGATAATCCATACATTGCATAATTAACCGTACATTTATACCTTTGTTTTTTCAATAGTATTTTCTTGCTTCTTAGCCAATATAAAAGAAAAGTATGATAAATTGTAAAGAAAGGATTTTCTTGTATTAAGGTGATTAAGTAGGCATTTGGACATAGAAATTATAATTTTTAAAAATAGTATTTTGAGTTAAGCTGAAAATAATATTTGGACAAACATTTCAGTTGAAAAAATATTGCAGTTTTATGAGTGGAGAAAAAATAATTTCTAAAAATTTTAATTTTGAAAAACTCGTTTTCAAAAATTTTCCAAAAAATAAAAAAAAAATTATGGACAAACACATTTTAAAAATTATTTGTTATTATTTTTTTTTATTTTATGGACAAACGGAGCCTAAATGAAGTGATAATGGGAAGATTAGGTGAATGGAATTGTGTGAGAGTTTTGTTGGGCATTTCTTCAATTTAAAATGCAACTTAAAAAATAAAAAACTTTTAAAAAGGTATAATGGGGAAAGTGATAGATCATAGTCAGCAGATTCTATAACTAGATTAAAGAATCAACAGACTTTAATTTATTTATTTAAAGGAGTTCATTTAAAGTATCTTACCACATGACATTCACGAGCTGTTTGGGCTGACTGAAACCCCACTTTAGATAATATTTTATATGGGTATTATCGTTTTTAGCCCGCGCTAGAAACTATTTATATTTAGTAGCCGAAAAAATAGATAAAACTTGTATAATTTTTATATATAACAAACATAATGTATATAAAAATATATAAATTTATACATTTTTTTGACTATTATTTTTACAACGGCTATACATCGTCATTTTTCCTATTTTATATAAGTAAAAACTTACCCCCATCAACTATTCATTGAATTAATAAATATTTTATATGTATTTGTACTTGTACTTCATTTAACTTTAGTAAGTTTATATAGATTTAGAGTAAACACTTGAACAAAAAAAAAATTAAGGTTCCATATAAACAAATATTAATTTTCATATTTTAGTATACTTCTTTTAAATCTATACTAAATCTGCAATTTGTCTTCATATTTTCTTTATAAATGTATTTATTTACTACATAAGTCCACAAAATTAGATTTATGCGCAATGGAGTTTTACTTGAATCAATAAAGGTGCAAATTGAGGTAAGAACACAATCAATTAACCATAATAAACTTTATGTGTAAGATGCATATCATGTATGTATATTGCCTCCATATACGGATCAATGTAATGACCTCGCTTGTCGTTTTAAGAGTTTACGCTACGTTCAACGACTTAAAGTTGGAAGATTTGAAATTTTATGAGTTCGATTTGTGGTACCGAGGTAGGCTAATGTGTAAGGCCCCGTGAATTTCTAATTCTAATTCGAGCAATTTGGAGGTTAGGTATACAATTTAATTTAGACCCGAACCACATGAGAATTTCAGGAGTAGATAAGTTATTCACATACTTAGGGATAATTGTTTTATTAATCTTTGAGTGTTGTAGTAATAGGAAACCCTTGGCTATTAATTTAAAAGCAATAAGACTAAAGAAAATACAGTGAGTTATCTCCCCATAGTACAACTATAGCACATGAGGGAAGCAGAAAATTTTAGCAAAACAGTGAGCTAAACCCTTATAGTACAGGGATAGCATCAGTGAAAAAATACTGTATCCGATTTTAGCAAAATAGTGAGCTAAAGCCTTATAGCACAGGGATAACACCAGTGAAAAAATACTGTACCTGGACCTATTAATACATGAGCGGGGAGAGAGAAGAATAAGAAGATTTCAAGACTAAGGCTTGTCTCTCCATCACACATCCGGCCAAGGCTTCCAATACACACTTAAGGTGAGTTTCTAAGTGTGTTTTTATGATGATTCCACTTCTCAATCACTAGTTACACAACAAGGTTTTGTATTGGATTTCATATGATTTCTTCAAAATCTAAAGAACACCCCAAAAGTTGACTTTCAAGATTTGGTCTTCAAGATGTAATCTTTCACTCTTAAAAACCTATAATCATGGGCTGTTACTGAATATATGAGCAAGAAATAAGCATTTACACTTATTGGATGCTGTTTGGAAGCCATAAATACTTCAACTACATTATTGGGTGTTGTAGAGATTTTGTAATAAATTAATTAGTAACAATTGGGTGGATGTGAGTTCATTGATGATTATAACGATGCTAAGAAGGTAGTTATTGGACAAAGGATGTTGTATTATATCTTGTTGGTAGGAATGAGGGGTTGTTAGATGAAGAAAATACCATTACTAGAGGTAGTAATATGCTATGTACTCTAGGTATTTGATAAAATGCCTAAATGACCAAAAATTTAGAAATTTGTTTACTAATATTGGTGCAATTGTATTGCATTGTTGTAGATTGAAATTTGTTTAGCGTGACGGACCATCGTAGTATTATTAAGGGGCGAATTTCAGATTTGAGTTGTCCGAAGGTGGCTTCACTCGCGAAGATCATATAAAGCATTGACTTAGTTTCGTCGAGGTAAGTATCGTGCCTAACCTTGAGTGGAGAAATTACCCCTTAGGCATCGAGTCTTATGTGCCATTTGTGAAATATGAAAGGCTGTGTACGCGAGATGACGAGTACGTACTCGGGCTTATATGTAAAAATTTATTGAGTTACATTCTTGGGCATATTGTATAGTAAATTGGACAATTGTTGGCATTTATTAAATCATCTATTTGCCATGCTTCAAATCACATTTATTGAATTTGTTTTTATATGACAATTTAATATAATTATTACTTGTATATTTATGTGATTTTCGTGAGTTTGATGGTTTGATATTTCTTGGAATTTAATTTCATTATGGATTTTTCCTATGCAAATAATTAATTAAGCAAGATTAAGAAGAAGTGTTAATATAATTATCAAAATTTGAATTAATGAAGGCGTTGCCCTATACTGATTATTTCCTATCTTTGTTGATTGTTTTTGATGTTTCATATACATTGTGTGGGGCCTTGGGCTATTTGTTATGAAATTAATTAATTTTGTTATATCCTTGAAATTGGTTGTGGCCATTGGGCAAATTCTGATATGAATTGATTTTGTTACGTTGTCGTGATAATATTCCGTATAAATTATTATATTAAATGAGTTATTATTTTGAGGATATAAGGGTGGCATTTCACTGTTGATATTATGTGGGCATAATAGAGGCATTTCACTGTTGTTAATTATTATGTGTATTGGGATATTGTCTGGGTGGAGCGATAAGGATGGCTATAAGAGAGATTAGAGTGGCTATAAGAGCAATAAGGGTGGCTATTAGAGCTATAAGGGTGGCTATTGATATTGTCATGGCGGAGGGATAATGGACGCTATTATAAGAGTGATAAGGCTAGCTATAAGAGAGATAAGGGTGGCTATTGTCAAGGATGATATGTGATTGTGTAGGGTTATTGTGTTGGTAATTATCATGTGATGTTGTGATTTTTCATGTGTTTATTTTTATACATTGTACAATTTGTCTTGTTGTTGGTAAATTGATAATAGTCTAATCTATGTTCAAATTGGAAGCATGTGGTTATTGCCATTCGGATTAAGAAATAAAATGTGGGCACGAGGTGCCGTGAGTAAATAATGATGATACCTCCGAATTCGATTTCGGGCATACGCCCAAGTCCCAAATTATGATATGGACCTATCGGAACTGTCAAAACACTGACTCGAGTCCGTTTGCTCAAAATATTGAACAAAGTCAACCCAATTGAGTTTTAAAGCTCTATTTCATATTTTAATCAATTTTTCACATAAAAACTTTCCAGAAAATTTTACGGAAAGCTGAATGGTGCTATTTGAGATCTTAGAACACAAAAATAATTATTAAAATTAAAGATGACCTTTTGGGTCATCACACCTTGGCCCTCAAATTCAGTCACCCTCGAAACAAGTAAGGATTCTGCTAGTGAATGAACAGAGTAAAAAAATAATGAAGCTTTAAAGAAGGTAATGTGTTCTTTTTATTGTGTCAGAACCTCCCCTTCTACAAATGATCAAACCCCCTTTATATAGCGGGGAAGTAAACTTTGAATATAATCTTAAATACAGAAAGAATCCCATGATAGATTAATTAATTGGCCTCTCCTTGATACGCGCCGAGATTTCCGTCGAGATTCTCGCCCTAATTGCGGATATACTTGCTTTTTTTGTTTTTTGGCTCGATCTCGATCTTGGCTGATCATGATCTTGATCGGTCTCTATTTTGCTCGATCTCCATCTTGGCCGATCTCGACCGCTCTCTTTTCTGCTCGGTTTCAATCTTGACCGATCTCGATCGGTCTCTATTTTGCTTGGTCTTGACAAGATCGATCTTGACTAGTCTTTATTTTGCTCGATTTCGATCTTGACCGATCTTGATCTGGGTCGGTCTTTGGGTCACGAGTTCGGCAACTTAACTTCGCATCATAGCTTGATATTATATGAGGTTGAACCTTGATCTATCATGTTCTAGTCTCGATTAGTCATATGAAGGGCAAGTTCGGTTTTGACCGTATACAACTATAGCATCCAAAAAATATCGGAACAAACGAAACTATTATAGAGTGGTTTGACCGTAAAATAATTCTTTAACGTTTGCTAAATTATTCCTATTACTAATAATATGTGCGGTTTTTCATGCAGAGTTTAATACTGAAACTAAAAGCTATATTAGCTATTATATTAATAATATAAAGTTTTACAGAATTTTAATATCGACTTACTATATAAGTAAAAGATTAAACATTCTTATCCCTCAAACCGAACAAGTTTGTACACTCTAACGGCTCTTTCTGAGCTTGCTTCTTACTGAGGTTCACTGACAACTGACACCTTTGTCAGTTTGTCAGTTTTTTATTCGTTCTAAAATTACTAGTAATAAAAAGAAATCAGAAATTGCTCAATAGTTTCAGGAATAAATCAATTAGCTAACTTTGATCTTTTCTAAAATTCTTCAAGTATTCATGTAGTGTGTTACAAAGAGTAAAACCATGTTTTAGAAAAAAAACATTCATTTGTTATTAGCAAACGGTTTTAAACTATCAAGAAAATTTTCACATATTTTTTGTTATATGAGCTAGGCCTCATTGGCCGTAGGATATTTTCCTATGATTACTAACACTTAGTATTTGCATCAAAATGTGTATATAATATCTTGTATTCGTTGATTTAATATAAACGTTATATTAAAGTAAATTTTTATCAGATGCTTTCTTGGAATCTAAAAATATAATATATTCACTGGCTTTGGAAAATACAACTATAATAAATTGATAGAGACAAATTGAAGACTTAAGTTTTTTTTTCTTTCTTACTTGTTGTCTTCAGTATTCCCATCGGAGGTCGAATTATTTTGGACTCGCATCGTACTAGACATATTAAAGAGGGAAAAGTCCAATCTTTCAGAGTTTTTTTTCATTCTCAAAACTCTAATCTAAGACTTTTATTAAGATCTAAAAGGATTATATATATATCACACTACAATTCTTGATAGGAAAACTTAAAGTTGTTAAAAAGAAGTAGCCCATATTGAACTGTATGTAAAGTGGGGGTTTCAGCATGTGCATGTTATGTGCTAAGGATTCAAATGCTTTAAATGAACTATTATATTAAATTAATTAAATATATATATATATATATATATATATATAATAAGCCAGTTGATTCTTTGCCTAAAAGATAGAGTCTGTTGCCTATGATATTACAATCCCAAATTCCCAATCATATAATTTTTTATTTTTTTATTTTTTCGTACATTTTTACTTGTTCATGTTAGCTAGGCACACCTCTTACAAATAATTAACAAAAATAATATTTTACTATATAACCCCTAATTAATGTTGACTAGACACACCCCTAATTTCTTGAAATAATTATAATAACAATAACATACCCAGTATATTTTTACGGTGTATGCTCTGTAGAGGGTAATGTGTACACAGACATTACCCCTATCTTGTGGAGGTAGAGAGGTTATTTTCGATGGACCCTCGGCTTAAGAGAAACAATTTTTAGCAAGTTTGAAAAAGAAAAACAATAGTGACGAAGTTATGTGAAAAATAATGAA
The DNA here is from genome assembly GCF_000390325.3 of Nicotiana tomentosiformis. Classification (NCBI taxonomy): domain Eukaryota; kingdom Viridiplantae; phylum Streptophyta; class Magnoliopsida; order Solanales; family Solanaceae; genus Nicotiana; species Nicotiana tomentosiformis. Next base: position 3,240,566 of record NC_090815.1, on the reverse strand, counting down.
GACAATAACAACTCTTGAAAATAATTGTAATATAGTAGTTAATAATGTAAAAATAGGTCTAGAATGATAAATGATCACTTGATCTTTCAAACTGAACAAGCAAAAATAAATATTCTTTTTTAGTATAATGGACAAATAAATATTGACAGAAGGAATTAAAAAAATATCTTCTAATTGAAGTAAATACCCAATAAGTTTGACCTACTTAATTATATATCTTCCTTTAATTCTATTGACTTGAACTTTCACATTATCACTCTATTTATTTTTCCTTTAATAACAAATTTGACCTAGCTACTTAATTCCATCTCTTCTTTTAATTCTATTGACTAGATCTTCCCATCATTACCCTATTTTATTTTCCCTTCAATAAATTCCTTGCAGTAGTGAAAGAATAAGACATTGCAACTTTTATTTCTTTAATATGGTAAATTGTGTACTTCATCTTAATATTTTAAAGCATCTTCATGTAACTTGCTTCAACTAATATTTGGACATTATTATAACTCTAATTATGTAATAGCACCAAAACACTATTGTACCTTGTAATTGAAGTTTTTCGTTGTACTATCAAAACCTATCATGGAGTGATAATTACGATATATATCCTTAATTAAAAATCTCGAGATTGACTCGTGCGAATGAAGTCGACTTTGTAAAGAGCACTTTACACTTAAAAGTAAACTTTTTCGACACAAATTCAAATTAACTGAGTCCAAAGTGATTATCTAATACCAAGTGGAAAATGAAAAGAAAAAGAGTCTCGTTGGTATCTTTTTTGCTTCTTCAAAGTCTTTTGTTTCCATTTTGGTGAGTGTTGAAAAGCTCTTCTCCTAATTTTTCTGCCTTTCTTGGCTTTGGGACATTGAATGTACATTGAGACTCGGGTGTTATCGATGTTCTAAATGCATATTTGTTCATGAATATTTGCTTTTAAAATCCACCCTTCTACTATTTGAAATTATTCATTTTTGCCCTTTTTATTATTTTTAGTTCGTCTGCTTTTGTTGTAACAATCAATCTCTTAGTTGTACTAATAATTGTCAAAAGGAGCATGTTTAGAATGAGTGAACTCCATATCTTTAAATTCTTCAATGAGTGGACTAAATCATTGATTTAGGCCTTGAGATTTTGAGACCCCCAAAAATATTTAATTGTGAATTTTAGGATTTTAATTTAGACAATATTAAAATTTGCAGAAAAATATAAAGAAAATACAAAAAATTATAAAAAGGAAAAAAAGAAGACTGTCTACTCTTTAACAACAAAAATATTTTAGAACTTTGAATTAAACTAGGCAAAATACATAAATACCCCGTTAAACTTATCCAAAAAATAGGTTTGAACACTTAAACTAAACGGGTGTTCTTTTACCCCTTATACTTGTTCATATGAAATTAATGCCTCTCTTTTAAACCTAAGCCCAGTCATAAGTTGAGCAGTGTAGTACACTCGCTCCACATCATCTTTCACGTTAGCAAATCATTAAAAATTTAACAAATTAAATTTTCTTGGCCTAATCTACTTTCTTCCTCACCCCACCCTACATGTTTCTTCCTCCTCTCCAAAGTAATTCACCATTTTCACTCTTCTTCATACAAATCATCACATTTTTACTAAACTACCAACCCCGTCGCACCATTGTCCCCATCACCTCTCTACCATCGTCCCCATCCATCTTCACCAAAATCACAATTAACGTTCCCTCATATTTATGAGATAAATTCCACCTTAATATTTCACAATAGTACATATAATGAGGCTAATAGTGATTTCTTCCTTGCATCAAGACGACAAGTGCGAGTCAAAAATTGATATAAATGAGCCAAGAAATTAAGCTCGAAGAGAAAAAATATAAGTAATACCCAATTTGATTTATACTTCGATGGTGTTAATGGTGAATATAAGAGGAAGAAATGTACTTTCAGAAGTGAAAAATGGTGGAAAAAAATTTGGGAGTGGGTTTGTAAGGTGGTCGAGGAAGTGGAGGTTCTGGAGATGGTCATGGCAGCGGTTGAAGTAGTTGGGTGTTGCTGGATTTTGTTGGGTGCAACTTATGGAGTCTGTATCTTAAATTTAGGGCAATTTGGTGAAGGATTTGGGTGGTTTCTAGTTGGATTAAAGCTTCAATAGTCTATTGCACTATCTGTGAAGAAGAAAGTGACGAGGGGTGAGGAAGAAGGAGACAAAAAACTTTTTTATTTTTTTTATTTTCTGTTATGTACGCGCTTTTAATTTGTTTTCTTTTTATTTTTTTGGCCACATCATCTGTTAAGGAGGAAAATAATTCACTTCAGATGTGTTTAGGGAGGTAAAAGAACACTTGTTTAGTTTAAGTATTTAAACCTATTTTTTGGACAAGTTTGATGGGGTCTTTATGTATTTTACCAAAACTACTTAAATCTTCATATGGATAAATACAGTTTTTTACAACAACATCAAAGAAAATATATTGTAATACATGTCTTACATCTTATTAACTTAACTTACCCATTAATAATATGAATAGTAATATTACTATGTGAAGTTAAAGGTTTTATGTTATTTTAAAATATTATATTATAAATAACAAGTACGATAAAAATATCACTAACTTTTTGTATATTTATGTGTATACATATGTAAATTCTGACAAGAGTTTTTTTTTCTTTTTGAGAATGTAACATGTATCAGTATATTAATAAATCTTAAGCACAAAGCTTGTGCTGGAAGCCAAGAAATGAAGTTTACAAAAACCTACGAGGCTTATTACAATTCTTGCTCTTCTTACAAGGAGTCTAGGACTTATAAAATTGACTCTAAATTATCAATAAATTCTTATTTACACAAAAAACAAAATAAGTAAGTTTCAAATCATAATCATTATTTCCAAGTATTTTCAACTCTCTCGTAACTCTTCTACATTGAATCAATGGACCTAAAAGTTAGAAACTTTTTACTCATTTTTCTTGTTTTAGGGAAATCACTAGTTTAAAATCTCTCCAAATTTTCTCTCTCGGCTCCCTTTTCAAATAAGTGCTCTCTTCCCCAAATCGCTGATAAAATTATATTACGGGTGGCTAATTACCCATCTGATTTCCTGGTCAGATAACCCCCACTAAGCTGGACGAGCCTCAAGCTGGCCGTAACAATCAAATTTATTCAAATTTACGCTTTTTGCTTTCAGTGTTGAGGTACGTCGGCATTTTTTTCTGATAGTATTTGTTGATTCTGCTGCCAGGCATGTGATGAGCTAATATAAATAATAAAAAAATTAATTAGAAACCAATAATAATCAACACATTAATCATAAAGAAATTAATTAGAAAGCAATAATAATCAACACAACTCAATTAATCATCAAGCTTAATTATGTACCTGAAGGGTGCATTAGAATTGCACGTTGCCTCAGTTTCAAAAGGTGGTCATCTCCACCACGTGGACTCACAACTGCAGATAAACAATAAAGCTAAGATTTCTTAATAGGAAGAACCAAGAACCAAGAAATTGTTCTAAAAAACACTCACGTCTCTTGAATATATCATTTTAACAACAAAAAAAAAATCTAGTGAATATGAATTTGACTAGAAAAAAAAAAAGAAAGGAAAACCGAACCAATCAAGAAAATCAAACATACCCACCGTCTCTTGAAAAGATCATTTTTAAGCTCATAAAAAACAATTTCTTTTCTAGTCAATATGAATTTGACTAGAAAAAGCAAGAACCAATCAAAAAAATCAAACACACCCACCTTCTCTTGAAAAGATCATTTTTAAGCACATAAAAACTACTTAAGTTTTTTTCTAGTCAATATGAATTTTAAAATGATGCCTTGTACTTTTTTGTATCAGAATTTATATATGTATACATATAAATATGCAAAAAGTAAGTGCTATTTTTTTCATACTTGTTTTTATAATATAATATTTTTAAATAACATAAACCTTTTAACTTCACATAGTAATTTTACTATTTATATTATCAAGGGGTGATTTAAGTAAATAAGATGTTAGGCATGTATTTACGATATATATTTTTTGATATTGTTGTAAAAAATTGTATTTACTCATATGAAGATTTAAGTAGTTTAATTAGAAGTTCTAAAATATTTTTGTTGTTAAAGAGTAGACAGTCTTCTTTCTTTCCTTTTACAATTTTTTTGTAATTTCTTTATATTTTTTCTGCAAACTTTAATATTGTCTAAATTAAATTAAAATCCTATTCACAATTAAATATTTTTGGGGCCTCAAAATCTCCAGGGTCTAAATCAACGCTTAATATTTGAGTCACCTGTTTATCCATGCTATTCTCAATAAGATTTTATAGAATTCAATTAAGGTAAGATAATAATGACAAGAACATTAAAGGCAATGAATTTGTCATTTCGTTACTAAATGTGAATGAAACTAGTTGAACAGAATAACATGTTTGGGAGCAATGGTCTCAACAGAACTCGTGGCCTAACCAAAATATATTAAAAGCACCTTAAACTTCTTTTGTAAAATTTACTATAATAATGAGACATAAAACAAGAGGACCTTTCAGAAACCACTATTGTTTAGTGGCTATTAACTTCTTATAGCTACCATATACATAATTACTTTCTATAGCTACTATTCAGTTATTACAGTAGTGTATTCGCTGTATTCGCGCTACTGTATTCATGAATACAGCATCAAAAAGCGCCTAAAACTCATGACAGTCCCGGTGTACGCGCATGTATTCACACGTATTTACGCCATGTATTCATGAATAAAACAGCAAAAAGTCCTAAAATCAGGGCAGTCCAGTTGTACGCGCATGTATTCATATGTATTCGCGCCATGTATTCATGAATACATCAGCAAAAAGCGCCTAAAATCAGGGCGGTCCAATTGTACGCGCATGTATTCACATGTATTTGCTCTACTGTATTCATGAATACAACAATAAAAAGCACCTAAAATCATGGCATTCTAGTTGTACGCACATGTATTCACATATATTTGGGCCATGTATTCATGAATACAGTAATGGCAATCACCTTAAAATAGGTATATCCATGTCACGACCCGAAATTCCCACCGTCGGGACCGTGATGGCGCCTAACATTTCACTTGCTAGGCAAGCCAATGTTAGAGAATCATTAAACCAATCCTTATTCCATTCAGTGATTAACAGCAAATTAGCTAAGATAAAATATAGTGAGTGCGGAATAATATCAAAATTTTATTAACTACTACCACCCGGATCTAGAGTCACAATTCACGAGCATTCTAGAATTCACTACAAGTAATAGTCTAAAAGAAATACAACTGTTTGGATGAAAGAAACAGTAAAATAAAAAAAAGGTAGGCGGGGACTTCAAGGTCTGTGAACGCCGACAGATCTATCTTGAATCTCTGGATAACGGTCCAACAATAAAAATCTGGATCAACCCGAGCCGGTACCAAAATCTGCACAAAAGGCGCAAAGTGAAGTATCAGTACAACCAACCCCATGTATTGATAAGTGTCGAGCCTAACCTAGACGAAGTAGTGACAAGACTAAGACAAGAAACCTACAAATTAACCTGTATAATTTAACAGTATATATACAAGTAACAGTAATGAAATGCTAGACAGGTAATATCGGGAAGGGGGAAACATGCTGAGGGAAATATGAGATAAAGAACTACGGCAGAATGATAACTGGAACAAACAATATACCATGAATCAATAGGAACAACGAATAAAGTAAAGGAAAAATGCACGGCATCACCCTTCATACTTTTACTCTCAATCTCACCATAAAATCAATAGAAACGGCACGGCATCACCCTTCGTGCATTAACTCTCATATCATGGCACGGCATCACCCTTCGTGCATTAACACTCACAATATGGCACGACATCACCCTTCGTGCATTAACACTCACAATATGACACGTAATCACCCTTTGTACTTTAACACTCTCCCTTACCATAATGCGATGAATAAATAACAACATGGAGATAGAATAACAAGTACAAGCTTTACTTTAATATTTGATTCCACAATATCAATCTCAACTTCGAAATAAATACTCAATTATCACCAGAAGATCCGTAAACATGATAAGAACGATTAATTTAACAACATGAGACTAAACCCATTGCAACTAGGCATGGGAAAGAGACAATATAAGAAAAACGGGAGAAACAGGAAAAACAGGTAAATTGGCGGCGCATAAGTACTCTTCACCTCACATATACGCCGCTTACATGAATTTCACATAGCAAATAATCTGAGGTTCCTAATTCCCTCAAGTCAGGGTTAACCACGACACTTACCTCGCTCTGAAGGCCACTCTATACTCAATCATAGCTTTTCCTCTATAATCCACCTCCAAACCACTCGTATCTATTTAAAAATGACTCAATAATATCAAATATTGCTAAAGGAATCAATTACATTGCATAAATTTAGATTTCCCAAATTTTTCTCCAAAAGTCAAAAATCGACCTCGGGCCCGCTTGGTCAAAACTTGAGGTTCGGACCAAAAATCCATTTACCCATTCACCTCTGAGACCGGATATATAATTGGTTTTGGAATCCGGCCTCAATTTGAGGTCTAAATCCCCAAATTTCTAAAATTCCTATTTTCTACCCAAAATTCCTAATTCTACTATGAAAACTCTAGATTTTAGGTTGATAATTCATGAAATGTAATGGGTAATTGAAAGAAAATGGTTTAGAATCACTTACCAACACTTTGGGAAAGAAAATGTAGCTTGCAAATCGCCTCTAGCCCGTTTGGTTTTTGAAAAGTTGAAGAAATGGCTTAAGTTCTATTTTGGGACTGTTTTATGCACTGGGCGACAGTGTTCATCGCGTTCGCGAGGACACTGTCGCATTCGCGAAGAGCATATTTGCCACGCCTTCGCATTCGCGAGTCCTCCTTCGCGTTCGTGAAGGCTACTCCCCCTTGTCCTTCCCGTTCGCGAGACCATGCTCGCGTTCACGATGAAGGATTATTGACTCCCTCCCCCAGGTCTCTAACACTACGCGTTCACGATGAGCTGGTCTCGTTCGCGAAGGGTAACCCCTCAATCGCTTCGCGTTCACGACCAAGCTTTCGCGTTCGCGAAGAAAAAAATTTCAGTTTGACCAGCTTACTCTTCGCGAACGCGAAGAAAGATATAGCAGAGCACCTGCTGCAGCAAAATACCAGATTTTCTAAGTCCAATACATCCTGTAGCCTATCTGAAACTCACCCGGGCCCACGGGGCTCCAAATCAAACATGCACACAAGTATAAAAATATTATACGAACTTGCTCGCACGATCAACTCGCCAAAATAACACCTAGATCTATAAATTTAGCACCAAATTCAATGAAATTTCAAGAACACTTTAAAATTTCTATTTTCTCAACTGGACGTCCGAATTATGTCAAACCAAATCCGTTTCTCACCAAATTTCACAGACAAGTCTTAATTATTATAATAAGCCTGTACCGAGTTTCGAAATCAAAATATTAACCCGGTACTAACAATGTCAAACATCAATCAATTCTTAAAGACATTAGATTTTCACACTTTTAATTTTCATCAAAAATTCATAACTCGAGTTAGGGACCTCCGAATTCGATTTCGGGCATACGTCCAGGTCCCATATTTCATTACGAACCCACTGAGACTGTCAAAATACGGGTTCATATTCGTTTACTCAAAACATTGATCGAAGTCAACAAAAATCAAATTTTAAGGCAAAAATTCATATTTTCATACATTTTCAACATATAATCTTTTCGAAAACATGCCTAGAATGCGCATGCAAATCGAGGAGGGTGAAGATGAGACTTTTAAGGCTTAAGAGTGCAGAATCGAGTTCTAAAATATAAGATGACCTTTTGAGTCATCACAGTCGAACTGTCTAAGAGAGAGGAAAAACATAAATAGCATATTTCATGGCTTATTTCATACCTCAATGGTAGTATATACCATAAATATTTATTTTTCTATAAAATATAAAAGGTAGCTATAGAAAATAATATTTTAAAATAATTTTGATTTATAATAAATAGGGTGTATACCTTTGCTATATGAGATAAAATTTCCTAAAAAAGACCTACATGGCTTTGATCTAGTAGGGAGCGCATGCACGATGTGTGAGTTAAACGCACATCATGGTATTGAACTCTCTCATGTACAAAAATATGGTATTAAGTGAAAATGATAATGGGATGAGCTCATTATTCATCAAGTTTTGAACCTTGCGATAATTGCCTAGGAAATTTCTTAGTTAAAAAGGATGAGACACAAAAGAACTTGCTTTCTGATGTATGTATTAATCAGATGTGACAAAAAGGAATAGCTAATTTAGAGAAACTGAGTTAAAATTAGAAAGTAAAATTGTGAGAAACATGAAAAAAGACTACACATAAATGAAGAAAATAGAATGTGAAGATAGCTAAATTTTACTTAATTTAATGGGAGAAAAACGTTGTCGTATTAACTCATTCAATCTTACTTCTACTAAATTTAAAAATTATTAAAATTTAAAATATTTTAGTAATAAATATATAAGTATAAATTATATATAACCGCCTATTTGCTTAATTAACCACCTAGATGCTATAACGACTTGGATAATATTTTTCTAGTCTCAATTTACATGACGGTGTTTAATTCCATACAAAATTTAACTTTTGAAATATGTAATATAAAATAAATTATAAATATTTTGTATGGCCGTAAATGATTCATCAACATTGTAATACTATTGGAAAAGCTAGATGAAACAAAAGTTTCCCTGAAAAACAGACACCATAATCTAGAACGGTCAAAAGAATGGCAAAACGGTTAGTCAATTCCTACTATAATGTCTCTTATTAAACCACTAGCATTTGGAAGGGATTCGAAAAATAAATGCCCCATTTAATGTTACTTGCTTGACTTGGTTGGCCTCCCAAAAATGTTATGTCTCACTTTCGTTAAAATAGCATGTGCTGGTCAACTATTGAACTGGTAATTAAAAAATAGTTATCATTATTTTGTGAGGAGATAAATTCGCATAAAAATATCTTAGTTAAAATATGGAAAGTTCCAATGTAATACGGTGGATTATGGAATTTTTGCTGTATAAATTTATGTTAGAGCTCCAGCATATTATATTTTTCAGTATATTATGATGAATCTCATATTTAACAAATTCGAACCCCAACATGTTATGTTGTAATCATTTCGTAATTTTAAGGGCGTTTTGTTTAGATATTATTTTTACTTAAAAAATTAAATAAATTTCAATTATTTTTAAAATTATGATTAATTTTTACGTGTAAATATGCACTAAGGCTTCATGTGACTATTGTCGACCAATGGTCCTATTTAGACAAGCGGGGCTTTATCGGTTTTTATTATACTCGTACTATTTTATCAAAGACTAAAGTACAAAAGAGAAAATTAAAAAAAAAAAAGGAATTTTATTTAAACAAAAACAAATAGAGAAAAAGACTGATAGGTGAAATTGATTGGTTGGGATTTGGGAATTGAGATTTTATGGAATGGATAAGTTGTGAGTGAAATATCTCATTGATATTGTAACCAAACGATTAATTACTGTCCTTGCCCCTTGGTATATTCCCCATTGACAGCTCAGTTTCTGAACTTGTTTAAATTGAGCTTTTCTGACTCCTTGTCAGTAAAAAATAGTACAAACTTTTGAACATATAAAACAAAACTTACTACGTAAGTAGTTTATTTTGAATATTTATTTCAAGCACCGATATATTTCATAAAATATAAACCATTTTTTTGCTTACAAGGAAATAGCAAGTATGCGGCTATTTTCATAAACAAAAAGAGAGTAGATAATCATATTATAAAAAGAGAGTAGATAATCATATTATAAAAAGAGCACTCTAGTGTACTAACCTCTCGCAATGCGCGGGATCCGGAAAAAAGCCGGACCACAAGAGTTTATTGTAAGCAGTTGTAATGAACCAACCGGTCATTTTAACTTTTAGAACCCCGTTCCCTAAAATAAAACTTTTCGTAGGTGCTTGTACTGATTTATGACTTGCGGGGATGGTTGGTTCGGGATTTGAAAGTGTTTGGGGTGAAACCGGAACACTTGGTTCCTTAAGTTGGCCTTAAAGTGCTAAGTTTGACTTCGGTCAACATTTTGAGAAAACGACCCCAGAATAGAATTTTGATGATTTCAACAACTCCGTATGGTAATTTTGGACTTAGGAGCGCGTTCGGAATTTTATTTGGAAGTCCGTAGTTAAATTAGGCTTAAAATGGCTAAAAACAAGAATTTAAGTTTGAAAGTTTGACCGATGAGTTGACTTTTTGATACCGGAGTCGGAATCCAGTTCCGAAAATTTTATAGCTCCGTTATGTAATTTATGACTTGTGTGTAAAATTTGAGGTCAATCGGAGTTGATTTGATAGGTTCCGACATCGAATGTAGAAGTTGAAAACTCCTAGTTTCATTAAGCTTGAATTGGGGTATGATTCATGGTTTTAGCGTTGTTTGATGTGATTTAGAGGTTCGACTAAGTTCGTATGATGTTTTAGGACTTGTTGGTATATTTGGTTGAGGTTCCGAGGGCCTCGGGTGAGTTTCGGATGGTTAACGGATCAAAAGTTGGACTTAAAAAGCTGTTGCAATTTTCCCTTCTACTGTATATTCTGGGTTGTGATCGAGCCCCAGATCGAACCCAGATATCAAGCCCACGATTGAGGCCTGAGTCGAAGCCAGGGACGAGGCTCAGTATCGAAGCCTCGATCGAACGTAAGGCTCGAGGGCCATGATCGAAGGCAAGGCTCGAGGGCCAGGGTCAAGACTCAAGATCGAACTTGATCGAAGCCATGACCATGTCCGTGAGATCGAGCTCCTTGATCGAGCTCCCTGAGATCGAGCTCCCTGAGACCGAGCTCCTTGAGATCGAGCTCCCCTGATCGAGCTCCTTGATCGAACTGGGCAGAGTTGTAAGTTATAAAAACAGAGGACATTCATCCCATTTGCCATTTTTGGCGAACTTGAGCTTGAGCAGAGGCGACTTTTGACAGATTTTCAAGGAAAAAACATTGGGGTAAGTGATTCTAACTCGGATTTGGTCTACATATACAAGTATATCATTGTATTCACAATTTAATTAGTATTTTGAGGTTGAGATTTGGAAAAGTTTAGAAATCTCATAGAAATAAAATTTTGAGATTTCGGTATCGATTCGGAGTCGGATTTGAGTGAAACTGGTATGGTTGGACTCGTAATTGAATGGGTTGTCTGATTTCATAACTTTCGCTGGATTTTCGAGATGTGGGCTCCACAGACAAAATTTTAATTAATTTCGGGATTTTTATTAAAAATGTAGTATTTTCTTATCGAATTGATTCCTATAATTTTTAGTGATTGTATCGAATTATTTTGGATAGATTCGAGCCATACAGAGTTGGATAATCGTGGGAAAGGTCTTTTAGTGGATTAATTGGAGCAAGACGAGGTAAGTCTCTTGTCTAATCTTGTGAGGGAGAAATTACCCCATAGGGATTAAATTGAATAATTGTTGCTAATTGCGGGGGCTACGTGCGCACGAGGTGACGAGAGTCCGTGCGTAGCTACTATTAATGCTAAAGTCCGGGTAGTTTAAGACTCAAAGCATGAATTACTTGTGTGAATTGTATTCTTTATTAATTGAAATAATTGATGTATATATTGTGAATTGTTATGAAAAGTAGAAAAATATAAAATTTTCATATGCTTATTTTTTGTTTAAATCAATTAATTGTTAAAAGAAATTGTTCTCCTCCCAAATTCATCTTATAATAAATATACTCTCCTTCCGGAGGCACATAAGAAAATATCCACCTTTCTTGTGGAGCGGGCCGAACGCCTTGGCAGGATAGATGCATCTATGGATCGCGCCGCACGTCCCTCGGCAGTGTACACGACACTCTGGATCGGGCCGTACATCCTCGGCAGAAATCGTGCTTAATAATAATAATAATTACACGGTACTTTAATAATTTATCTCAGCTTGTGAAACTAATTAATAAATTGGAAAATCTTTGGAGTTTAATGAATTATTATTCTTGCTTGTTAAGGAATTAATTGTTACTCCTGTAAAAGAGATTTAATTGATAAATTGAAAATTATTTGAATTGAAGGAATTTAATTAATATATTGAGAATTGTTATATTTGAAGGAATTTAATTATTTCCGCTGATTAAATAAATTATTGTAAATTCTGTAATTTATGCTGATTTAAAAATTCTAGTTTTATTTCAGTTATTATTGACCCATAGTGAGTGTCAAAGTCGGTCATCTCGTCTTTACCACTTCGAGATTAGGCTTGATACTTACTGGGTACACGTTGTTTACGTACTCATACTATACTTGCTGCACTTTTTGTGCAGGACCTGAGACATGTACTAGTAGAGGACCTATCATTACATACCCACGTCATCTCGAGGCATAGTGGTGAGCTGCCTTTCTGAGCCGTTCTGCAGCTACCAGTGTCTCTTCTTATATTTACATTCTGTCTATTTCATTTCAGACAGTATTTGGAGTTTTGTATAATCTACTAGATGCTCATTCACTTGTGACACCAGGTCTTGGCACACACATTGGTAGAGTTTGTGTTTATATTTTCTTGGTTTTAAATTTTATCAATGTATGCTAAATTTATTAGTTGGCTTGCCTAGCTGTAGTGTTAGGCGCCATCACGACCTACATGTAAAATTGGGTCGTGACAATATGGTATCAGAGCACTTGGTTCACGTAGGTCTCACAAGTTATGAGCAGACCTAATAGAGTCTTGCGGATCGGTACAGAGACGTCTGTACTTATCTTCGAGAGGCTATATGGTGTTAGGAAACTACCTTTCTTCATATTCCATCATGCAATTGATGTAGTACTAAATATCCTTCTCTTATTCTCTCACAAATGGTGAGAACACGCTCTAATGAGATTCCAGACCAGGGAAGAGCTACTCCCCCAGTTGCTAGAGGCCGAGGGAGGGCTCCAGCCCGTGGGATCCAGGCCGTGGTAGAGGGCGAGGACGTCCCAGGACTGTTCCAGTTATGCCGCCAGTGAATCCAGCAGAGAATCCCATTATTGAGGAGCAGGGTGATGTGCCTGTGGTAGAGCCAGCTCCGGTGGACTTCACATCTGCACCAGGATTTTAGGATGTCATGGGTCGTATGCTACGATTCATGGACAAAATGACTCAGGCCGGTTTATTTTCGGCAGACCCAGCCACATCTCAGGCGGGCGGGGGAGCATAGACCCCTACCGCGCAGGCTCATGGATAGGCAGTTGCTGTATATCAGACCCAGGGTGCACTACCCGTGGGTGGAGTTTAGTCAGTGGCAGCAGTTACACCTAAGCCCAGGCCAGCTGTAGCCGCTGATCCTCAGAAACTATTGGACAGATGGACTAGACTACATCCTCCTATCTTCGGGGGTGAGCGACATGAGGATCCACAGGATTTTATTGATCGTTGCAAGGATAGACTGTATAACATGAGGATATTGGAATCCCATGGGGTTGATTTCGCTCCTTTTCAGCTAGAGGGTAGAGCCCGTAGATGGTGGCAGTCTTATGCTCTTGGCAGACCAACAGATTCTCCTTCCATGACTTGGGACAGGTTCACCCGTATCTTCTTGGACAGGTATATTCCACCCTCATAGAGGGAAGAGTTGCGATTTCAGTTTGAGCAGCTCCAGCAGGGTCAGATATCAGTGACTGATTATGAGGCGAGGTTTTCTGAATTATCTCGCCATGCACTAATGATACTCCCTACTGAGGTGGAGAGAGTGTGAAGGTTTGTAGCCGGTTTACATACTGGTATTCAGGCCACTATGGCTCGAGAGGTTGAGATGGGTACTTCTTATGAGCGAGTTGTGGAGATAGCCCGGAGGATTGAAGGTGTACGTTAGCGGAGCTGAGAGCAGATTATGAGAGATAAGCGGTTCAAGTACTCTAGAGAGTTCAGAGGTGCTCCATCTGGGGGAAGAGGTCAGTTCGTGAGGGGGCAGTCCAGCAGACCCCCATATCCAGTACCACCACTTCCTCGAGGTGCTCTAGTGCGACCTTATCTCAGTGCTATCCCAGAGAGTTCTTATCGCCCACCAGCTATTCAGGGTCCTCCCAGTGGGTGTTCACGTCCCCAAGGCCAGACACTTAGTCAGCAGCCCATCGCACCGAAGAGTTGTTACGAGTGCGAGGATCCCAGTCACATGCGGAGGTTTTGACCCAGGCTTCGGGGTAGACCAGTACAGCAGGGTCAGCAGCCTATGCTTACCGGACCAGTTGATCCACCAGTAGTCCGACCACCCAGAGATGGAGGACAGGTGGGTAGGGGCCGTCCTAGAGGTGGAGGTCAGCCAGGCAGAGGCCAGCCAGTTGGTGCTATAGCTCGGTTCTATGCTTTTCCGGCTAGACCAGATGCAGAGGCCTCAGATGCCGTGATTACAGGTATTATTTCTGTTTGTGGCAAAGATGCCTCAATATTATTTGATCCAGGATCTACGTATTCATATGTGTCATCTCTATTTGCTCCAATCCTGGGTATTTCTCATGAGTCCTTGAGTATTCCTGTTTATGTGTCCACTCTTGTGGGCGATTCGGTTGTTGTGAACCGGATCTACCGGTCATGTATTATTACATTCTGCAGTTACGAAACTAGAGCAGATCTCCTATTGCTTGAGATGACCGATTTTGAAATTATTCTGGGCATGGACTGGTTGTCTCCATATCATGCTATTCTAGATTGTCATGCCAAGACTGTTACCATGGCTATTCCAGCATTGCCTAAGCTGGAGTGGAAGGGTTCGCCTGTTAGTTCATTTAATCGAGCTATTTCTTTTATAAAGGTTCAACACATAGTTAAGAAGGGTTGTTTGGCTTATCTAGTCTATGTTCGGGATACTACTATAGAGACTCCGGCTATTGATTCAGTGCCTGTAGTTCGGGAGTTCCCCGATGTATTTCCGTCAGATCTTCCAGGTATGCCACCTGATCGTGATATTGATTTTTGTATTGACTTGACTTCAGATACCCAGCCTATATCTATCCCACCGTATCGCATGGCTCCGAAAGAATTGAAAGAATTGAAAGAACAGCTTGAAGAGTTACTAGCCAAAGGGTTTGTCAGACCGAGTGTATCGCCTTGGGGTGCACCAGTATTATTTGTGAAAAAGAAGGATGGAACAATGCGGATGTGTATTGATTATCGCCAATTGAACAAAGTCACTATTAAGAACAAGTACCCGTTGTCGTGTATTAATGATCTATTTGACCAGTTGCAGGGTGCTACGGTATTCTCTAAGATCGACTTGAGGTCGAGGTACCATTAGTTGAAGATTCAGGATTCGGATGTTCCGAAAACTGCTTTCCGTACTAGATATGGTCATTATGAGTTTCTGGTAATGTCTTTTGGTTTAACTAATGCCCCGACAGCGTTTATGGATCTGATGAACGGGGTATTCAGGCCATATATTGACTCATTGGTCATTGTCTTCATTGATGATATTTTGATCTACTCACATAGTAAGGAGGAGCATGAGCAGCATATGAGAGTAGTGCTTCAGACATTGCGGGAACAAAAGCTATATGCTAAGTTCTCTAAATGTGAGTTTTGGCTAGAGTATGTTGCATTTTTGGGACATATTGTATCGGGCGAAGGTATTAAAGTTGATCCCAAAAAGATTGAGGCAGTTCAGAATTGGCATCGTCCCACTTCGGCGACTAAGATCAGGAGTTTTCTGGGTTTAGCAGGTTATTATCGTCGGTTCGTGGAAGGTTTTTCATCTATTGTAGCACCTTTGACCAAATTAACCTAGAAGGGTGTTCAGTTCCGATGGTCCGATGATTGTAAGTCAAGCTTTCAGAAGCTCAAGACAGCACTGACTACAACACCCGTGTTAGTGTCACCATCTGGTTTGGGAATAGATACAGTGTATTGCGACGCATCACGCGTTGGCTTGGGTTGTGTATTGATGCAGGAAAGGCGAGTTATTGCATATGCTTCACGTCAATTGAAGCCCCACGAAAAGAATTATCCGGTACATGATTTTGAGTTAGCTGTGATTGTTCACGCTCTTAAGATTTGGAGGCATTATCTTTATGGGGTGTCTTGTGAAGTTTACACTGATCATCGCAGTTTGCAGCATTTGTTCAAGCAGAGGGACCTAAATTTGAGACAGCGCAGATGGCTGGAGTTACTAAAAGACTATGATATTACTATCCTGTATCATCCGGGCAAAGCAAATGTGGTTGTAGATGCCTTGAGCAGAAAGGCGGAGAGTATGGGTAGTTTGGCTTTCATTTCAGCAGAGGAAAGGCCATTAGCCTCAGATATTCAATCCTTGGCTAACAAACTTGTGAGGCTGGATATTTCAGAGCCCAGCCGAGTTCTTGCATGTGTGGTGGCCCAATCTTCACTATTTGAGCAGATCAAGGCTCGCCAGTATGATGACCCATACTTGATGGTTCTTCGTGAAACGGTACTACGAGGTGGTGCCAAGGAAGTTACTATTAGAGCAGATGGTGTTCTGCGACTCCAGGATCGTCTGTGCGTTCCTAATGTGGATGAACTGAGGAAAAAGATCTTGGAAGAGGCACACAGTTCTAGATATTCTATTCATCCAGGTGCTACGAAGATGTATCGTGACTTGAGGCAGCATTATTGGTGGCGACAGATGAAAAAGGACATAGTTGAGTATGTAGCTCGGTGTCTAAATTGCCAGCAAGTTAAATATGAGCACCAGAGGCTAGGTGGTCTACTTCAGCAGATGACTATACCAGAGTGGAAATATGAACGAATTACTATGGATTTTGTAGTTGGGTTGCCGCGGACCTTGCAGAAGTTTGATGCAGTTTGGGTCATTGTTGACAGGTTGACTAAGTCGGCACATTTTGTTCCTGTTGTGACTACGTATACTTCAGAGAGGTTGGCCCAGATTTATATTCAGGAGATAGTTCAGTTGCACGGTGTGCCAATTTCCATCATATCAGATAGAGGCCCTCAATTTACTTCACATTTCTGGAGAGCAGTACAGAGTGAGTTGGGGACCCGTGTAGAGCTCAGCACAGCCTTTCATCCGCAGACCGATGGACAGTCAGAGAGGACAATTCAGATTTTGGAGGATATGCTCAGGGCATGTGTGATCGACTTTGGAGGTCAGTGGGATCGTTTCCTGCCTTTGGCCGAGTTTGCTTATAATAACAGTTACCAATCCAGCATTGAGATGGCTCCATTTGAGGCTTTATATGGTCGGCGATGTCGTTCACCTATCGGATGGTTTGAGCCAGGTGAGGCTAAGTTATGATTTGGTAAGTGATGCCTTGGAAAAGGTAAAGTTGATTCAGGAGCGACTTCGTACAGCACAGTCCAGACAAAAGAGTTACGCGGATAAGAAAGCGCGTGATATATCATTTATGGTAGGTGAAAAAGTTCTCTTGAAGGTTTCGCCGATGAAGGGAATTATGAGATTCGGGAAGAAGGGCAAGTTGAGCCCAAGGTTTATAGGCCCATTTGAGGTGTTGAAACGAGTTGGGGAGGTTGCTTATGAGCTTGCATTGCCTCCCAGCCTATCGGGAGTTCATCCGATTTTTCACGTATCTATGCTCCGGAAGTATCATGCCGACCTATCACATGTGTTAGACTTCAGCACAGTTCAGCTAGATAATAGCCTGGGTTATGAAGAAGAGCCAATTGCCATTATTGATAAACAGGTTCGCCAGTTGAGGTCCAAGAGGATTTCTGCAGTAAAAGTCTAGTGGAGGGGCCAACCAGTCGAGGAAGCAACTTGGGAGGCTGAGGAAGACATGCGGAGCAAATATCCACACTTATTCAGCACTCCAGGTACAATTCTAAACCCGTTCGAGGACGAACGTTTGTTTAAGAGGTGGAAAATGTAATGAACCAACCGGTCATTTTAACTTTTAGTACCTCGTTCCCTAAAATAAAACTTCCCATAGGTGCTTGTAATGATTTATGACTTGCGGGGATGGTTGGTTCGGGATTTGGAAGTGTTTGGGGTGAAACCGGAACACTTGGTTCCTTAAGTTGGCCTAAAAGTGCTAAGTTTGACTTCGATCAACATTTTGAGAAAACGACCCCGGAATAGAATTTTAATAATTTCAACAACTCCGTATGGTGATTTTGGACTTAGGAGCATGTTCGGAATTTTATTTGGAAGTCCGTAGTTAAATTAGGCTTGAAATGGCTAAAAACAAGAATTTAAGTTTGAAAGTTTGACCGATGAGTTGACTTTTTGATACCGGAGTCGGAATCCAGTTCCGAAAATTTTTATAGCTCCGTTATGTAATTTATGACTTGTGTGTAAAATTTGAGGTCAATTGGAGTTGATTTGATAGGTTCCGACATCGAATGTAGAAGTTGAAAACTCTTAGTTTCATTAAGCTTGAATTGGGGTATGATTCATGGTTTTAGCGTTGTTTGATGTGATTTAGAGGTTCGACTAAGTTCGTATGATATTTTAGGACTTGTTAGTATATTTGGTTGAGGTTCCGAGGGCTTCGGGTGAGTTTCGGATGGTTAACGGATCAAAAGTTGGACTGAAAAAGCTGTTGCAATTTTCCCTTCTGCTGTATATTCTGGGCTGTGATCGAGCCCCAGATCGAACCCAGATATCGAGCCCACGATCGAGGCCTGAGTCGAAGCCAGGGACGAGGCTCAATATCGAAGCCTCGATCGAAGGCAAGGCTCGAGTGCCATGATCTAAGGCAAGGCTCGAGGGTCAGGGTCAAGACCCAAGATCGAACTTGATCGAAGCCATGACCATGTCCCTGAGATCGAGCTCCTTGATCGAGCTCCCTGAGATCGAGCTCCCTGAAATCGAGCTCCCTGAGATCGAGCTCCCTGAGACCGAGCTCCTTGATCGAGCTCCCTGAGATCGAGCTCCCGAGATCGAGCTCCCCTGATCGAGCTCCTTGATCGAACTGGGCAGAGCTGTAAGTTATAAAAACAGAGGACATTCATCCCATTTGCCATTTTTGGCGAACTTGAGCTTGAGCAGAGGCGACTTTTGACAGATTTTCAAGGGAAAAACATTAGGGTAAGTGATTCTAACTCAGATTTGGTCTACATATACAAGTATATCATTATTTTCACAATTTAATTAGTATTTTGAGGTTGAGATTTGGAAAGGTTTAGAAATCTCATAGAAACGAAATTTTGAGATTTCGGTATCGATTCGGAGTCGTATTTGAGTGAAACTGGTATGGTTGGACTCGTAATTGAATGAGTTGTCTGATTTCATAACTTTCGCCGGATTTCGAGATGTGGGCCCACGGACGAATTTTTAATTAATTTCGGGATTTTTATTAAAAATATAGTATTTTCTTATAGAATTGATTCCTATAATTTTTAGTGATTGTATCGAATTATTTTAGATAGATTCGAGCAAGACAGAGTTGGATAATCGTGGGAAAGGTCTTTTAGTGGATTAATTGGAGCAAGACGAAGTAAGTCTCTTGTCTAATCTTGTGAGGGAAAAATTACCCCATAGGGATTAAATTGAATAATTGTTGCTAATTGCGGGGGCTACGTACGTACGAGGTGAAGAGAGTCGTGCGTAGCTACTATTAATGCTAAAGTCCGGGTAGTTTAAGACTCAAAGCATAAATTACTTGTATTAATTGAAATAATTGATGTATATATTGTGAATTGTTATGAAAAGTAGAAAAATATGAAATTTTCATCTGCTTAATTTTTGTTTAAATCAATTAATTGTTAAAAGAAATTGTTCTCCTCCCAAATTCATCTTATAATAAATATACTCTCCTTCCGGAGGCACATAAGAAAATATCCACCTTTCTTGTGGAGCGGGCCGAACGCCTCGGCAGGATAGATGCATCTATGGATCGCGCCGCACGTCCCTCGGCAGTGTATACGACACTCTGATCGGGTCGTACGTCCTCGGCAGAAATCGTGCTTAATAATAATAATAATTACACGATGCTTTAATAATTTATTTCAGCTTGTGAAACTAATTAATAAATTGGATAATCTTTGAAATTTAATGAATTATTATTCTTGCTTGTTAAGGAATTAATTGTTACTCCTGTAAAAGAGATTTAATTGATAAATTAGAAATTATTTGAATTGAAGGGATTTAATTAATATATTGAGAATTGTTACATTTGAAGGAATTTGATTATTTCCGCTAATTAAATAAATTATTATAAATTCTGTAATTTATGCTGATTTAAATATCCTAGTTTTATTTCAGTTATTATTGACCCATAGTGAGTGTCAAAGTCGGCCATCTCGTCTCTACCACTTCGAGATTAGGCTTGATACTTACTGGGTACACGTTGTTTACGTACTCATACTACACTTGCTGCACTTTTTGTGCAGGACCTGAGACATGTACTAGTGGAGGACCTATCATTACATACCCACGTCATCCCGAGGCATAGTGGTGAGCTGCCTTTCTGAGCCGTTCTGCAGCTACCAGTGTCTCTTCTTATATTTACATTCTATCTATTTCATTTCAGACAGTATTTAGAGTTTTGTATAATCTACTAGATGCTCATTCACTTGTAACACCGGGTCTTGGCACACACATTGGTAGAGTTTGGGTTATATTTTTTTCTTTCTTTCTTGGTTTTAAACTATATCAAAGTATGCTAAATTTATTAGTTGGCTTGCCTAGCTGTAGTATTAGGCGCCATCACGACCTACAGGTAAAATTGTGTCGTGACAACATGGTATCAGAGCACTTGGTTCACGTAGGTCTCACAAGTTATGAGCAGACCTAATAGAGTCTTGCGGATCGGTACAGAGACGTCTGTACTTATCTTCGAGAGGCTATATGGTGTTAGGAAACTACCTTTCTTCATATTCCATCGTGCAATTGATGTAGTACTAAATATCCTTCTCTTATTCTCTCACAGATGGTGAGAACACGCTCTAATGAGATTCCAGACCAGGGAAGAGCTACTCCCCCAGTTGCTAGAGGCCGAGTCCGAGGGAGGGATCCAGGCCGTGGTAGAGGGCGAGGACGTCCCAGGACTGTTCCAGTTATGCCGCCAGTGAATCCAACAGAGAATCCCATTATTGAGGAACAGGGTGAGGTGCCTGTGGCAGAGCCAGCTCCGGTGGACTTCACATCTGCACAGAGATTTTAGGATGTCATGGGTCGTATGCTGCGATTCATGGACAATATGACTCAGGCCGGTTTATTTCCGGCAGACCCAGCCACATCTCAGACGCTAAGGCTCTCCTGCAAAATACTTTCAAAAGTTTTAGTAAACAATCATGCTAACTAGGGTGGGGTTACAACCCGTGAAAATCGGCCAGTTGAACACGCTTCACCAATGAAATTAACGATATTTAACAATCCGATATGTTTCTCTATATGAGTGGCTTATGGCGGATAATACATATTATTTGATTGTCACGACCCAAAATTCTGCCACAGGCGTCGTGATGATACTTAGTCTCTAAGACTATGTAAGCCGATTATAATAATAATTCAAGTCCTTTTTTTTTAAATCGAAAACAACAACGGAAATAATGATACATATAATAACCTCCCAAGACTGGTAATACCGAATCACGAACTCTAACTGAATACATGAAATGATATCAAGGATCGAATACTCTATATTGTTTGATTAATAATAAACAGTACAATAAAATGAAAAGACTTCAAGGGACTACGACGACCAAGCAGCTCTACCTTGAATCCTTACGATCACACTTTAACTCTGTCCGAGTCCGATAGCTCCAATACCTGGTTCTGTACAAAAATGTGCAGAAGTGTAGTATGAGTACACTACGATCGGTACCCAGTAAGTATTAAGACTAACCTTAATGGAGTGGTGACGAGGTACAATCGAGACACTCACTAGTCTAATAATCTATGCAATATAGTATACAAAAATAATAAGAAAAAATAACAATAATGGCAACAATAATCAACCAGTGATATACACACCAGGGCGACAAGAACACCATAAATATTGCATAATAAATAATGAATACAAATACAACCAATTAATCAAATCCTTCCAATATAAATCTTTCGCCTATATGTTTTTAAAATAGAAATCTTCAAGATATAATACTTTCAAATAAATCTCTTTCAAATCTCTTTCCTTCAAATAAAATTCTTTCAAATAAATCTCTTTCGAATAAAAGTCATCTCGTGACACAACATTTCAAAATCATAAAATACGGGTCTCGATCCACTTTCATTTTTCCACGACACCTCGTGCCAATTTCTCTATCACAACTGCACGAACAACTCACGTGCCAAATATCATCATCATTTAACCACGGCACCTTGTGCCCACATTTCATATCACAACTGCACGGAAAATTCACGTGCCAATATCATCATTATTTACTCACGATACTTTGTGCCCACATTTTATAAATTTTGAAGTTTAAAGGCTTAATGACTTTAAAGAATTGACCAATGTTTGACTTTATTGATACCGGATCCGTATTTTAATTTCGAAACTCGGTATAGCTCCATTACTATATGTATGACTTGTCTGCCTAATTTGGTGAGAAACGGAGTTGGTTTGACGTGATTCGGACGTCTAGTTGTTAAAATAGAAATTCTAAAGTTTTCTTAAAATTTTTATTTGATTTGGTGTCTGATTCGTAGTTTTAGGTGTTATTTTGGTGTTTTGAATGCGTGAGCGAGTTCATATGAAGTGTTTGGATTGGTGTGCATATATGATTTGGGACCCCGAGGGGCTCGGGGGAGTTTCAGACGAGTTTTAGACCATTTTTGTTCAAGAACAGATGGATGGAAATCTGGTATTTCCGAGTTATGATTTCCTTCTATGCGATCGCGTGGCTTCATCCGCGATCGCAAAGGCTTATTGAGCACTAATAAAAATTTGTACTATGCGATTGCATAGTACTGTCCGTGATCGCACAGTTGGAGAAGCTAAGGCATCGCGAACGCGTGGGCAAAGCCGCGTTCGCGAAGAAGGAGCGAGGTAGAAGCTGTAGCACGCGATTTGTGCTATGCGATCGCATTCAGCCGTCCGCGATCGCGTAAGGCTGGGAAATAGTGCTTCGCGTTCGCATAAGCTCTTCCGTGTTCGCGAAGAGCAAAATTTGGCAACTGTGCAATTGTGTTATGCGATCGCGAAGGAATTTCCACGATCGCATAGGGTAAAAACCTGGGCAAATAAAACTTAAGTTCTATAAATGAAATTTCGCCCCATTTTCTACCATTTACGATTTTGAGCTCGGGTAAGAGGATTTTTGGGCGATTTTCACGGAAAAATATCGGGATAAGTGTTCCTTATCCTATATTGATTATATTTCATGATTCCATACTCATTTACATCATGAATCCGTGAATTTATGGAAGAAAAGTCAGATTTTTATAAAATCTTCCAAAAATATATAATTAAGATTTGAAGGTTAATCCGATGTCGGAATTCGATAATTTTTATATGGTTGAACTCGTATCGGAATGAGTGTTCGTATTTTGTGATGAATTTTTCTGAAATTCGAGACGTGGACCCCACTGTCGATTTTTAAAATAAATTTCGGATTTTAATCCGAAAAATTAGTAAATTCATATGGAATCTACTCCTACGATTTGTATTGAGTATATTGAATTATTTATGACTAGATTTGAGGATTTCGGACACAAATTCGCGAGGCAAAGGTTTATTGGAATCTTGAATTTGGTTGCAAAGCGAGGTAAGTGTCGTGGTTAATCTTGACTTGAGAGAATAGAACCCTCGAATGATTTGTTATATGAAATTCATGTGAACGACATATAGGCGAGGTGGCGAGTGTCTATACATCGTCAAATTAATGGTTTGTATAATTATTTAAACATCATAAATTATTTTAAGACATAAATTAATTGTTATAATATTTGTTTCTGTCATATTTCTTGTCAAATATTAATCCTTGAATTCATTCAATAATTATTACATGCTTATTTGATTCATGTGTTTTAATTGCTACTTGACATTTTGTGATGACCCAAAATGTCATCTTTAAATTTAATAATTAATTCTGTATTTTAAAATCTCGAAAAGTACTATTTATCATTCCTCGACTTGCGTGCGATGTCCGTAAAATTTTCTGGAAAGTTTTTATGTGAAAAATGGATTAAAGTGTGAATTAGAGTTTTAAAACTCAATTGAGTTGACTTTGGTCAACATTTTGAGCAAACGAACTCGGATAAGTGTTTTGACAGTTCCGGTAGGTCCGTATCGTGATTTGGGACTTGGGCGTATGCCCGCAATCAAATTCCGAGGTCCCTAGCCCGAGATATGGAATTTTGATAAAAAATTAAAAGCTTAAGTTCAAATAGTGACTGGATGTCGAATTATGTGCAAACGACCGCGGAATAGAATTTTGATAATTCCAACAACTATATATGGTGATTTTGGACTTAGGAGCGTGATCGAAATTTTATTTGGATGTCCGTAGTGAACTTAGACTTGAAATGGCTAAAATAGGAATTTAAAGTTTGGAAGTTTGACCGGGGAGTTGACTTTTTGATATCGGGGTCAGAATCGAGTTCCAAAAATTTTCATAGCTCTGTTATGTCATTTATGACTTGTGTGCAAAATTTGAGGTCAATCGTACTTGATTTGATAGGTTTCGACATCGAATGTAGAAGTTGGAAATTCTTAAGTTTCATTAAACTTGAATTGGGTGTGATTTGTGATTTTAGCGTTGTTTGATGGGATTTGAGGTTTCAAATAAGTTCGTATGATATTTTAGGACTTGTTGGTGTGTTTGGTTGAGGTCTCGAGGGCCTCGGGTGAGTTTCGGATGGTTAACAGATCAAAAGTTGGACTTAAAACAGCTGCTGCAATTTCTACTATGCTGGAAATTCTGGGCTGTGATCGAGCCCAAGATCGAGGCCAAAGATCGAGGGCCATGATCGAGCCCCAGGATCGAGGCCATGATCGAGCCCCAAGATCAAGGCCATGGTCGAGCCCCAGGATCGAAGGCCATGATCGAGGGCCATGAATAAAGCCATGATCGAAGCCACAATCGAGGCCGAGGATCGATCGAGGGTCATGATCGAGGGCTGCTTGGGCAGAATTATAAAAGAGGGCATTCGTTTCATTCACCATTTTTAACAAATTGGAGCTTGAGTAGATGCGATTATTGATAGATTTTCAAGGAAAAGACATTGAAGTGAGTGATTCTAACTCGGATTTGGTCAATATACACGAATATATCATTGTTTTTATCATTTAATTAGTGTTTTGAGATTGAAATTTGATAAATTTTAGAAATCTCATAGAAACAAAGTTTTGAGATTTCGGTGTCGATTCAGAGTCGTATTTGAGTGAAACTGGTATGGTTGGACTCATAATTGAATGGGTTGTCGGATTTTGTGAGTTTCTCCGGATTCCGAGACGTGGGCCCTATGGGTAATTTTTGAGTTAATTTCAGATTTTATTGAAAAATATAGTTATTTTCTTATGAAATTGATTCCTTTAATTTTTGTTGACTGTATCGAATTAATTATGACTAGATTCGAGTCGATCGAAGTCGAAAAATTGGGAAAAAGGCATACTACTTGATTAAATTGGAGCAAGTCGAGGTAAATGACTTGTCTAACTTTGTGTGGGAAAATTTTTCTTAGGATTGATAATTGTAATGTGTGAAAAGTCGTGTACACGAGGTGACGAGTGTGTACACGGACTAAATGTGAAAGATTATATTTTTAAATTGTGTAGATCACTGTTGTGCATTAATTAAATTATTTTATTTTGTTATGTTCTTCATCATTGATTTAATGTTTATATTTTAAATTTGCTTGACCTTTTCCTGCTAATTGTTTTATCTGTTTAGTTGAAACTTGGTTTCTTTTATTCTGTGCATTATTTGAAGGGTGATTTTTCTTAAATTAAATATTTTTAATATAAATTATTTGACATTTTAAATTTGGTATTTAAGCAATGTATTAAAATTTTGAAATATTATTTTGTTGAGCTATTTATTCCCGAATATTTTGTAAGATTTTCGTACTCATTGTGATGGATCCGCGAGCTCTTTATTGTGGAAAAATATTGTTGTTGAATTATTTGAGCACTTGAGGTGCAAATTGTGATATATTGTGATATTGATACGCATGCGGTGGTATAAGGTCTGGGTATTGAAATACATGTGGTGAGATAAGGGTGACTTCATATGCGTGGCTAGTAGGGGGAACTACTAGAAGTCATGCGGTGTGATAAGGATGGCTAAAACGCGGGATGCTATTTCAAAAAAAATATTTTCTTTAAAATAAATTATGAAGGCTCCCGCGGTGAGATAAGAAAATGAGATATTGTGAATTTATTTATGATTTGGGACTACGAGGCGGTACCTCGTGAGTGCCCTTGTTGATATTGATTTATGACCATAGTTGCCTTTGATTATTTGTTGTGATTTTCTTATAGTTGAAAGGAATTCTGTTTTGATTCCACGAGATATTATTTGCCATTATTTTGTGTAATTAAATGGTGATATGCTACTTGATTCATTTCCATTGTCATTTTATTTTATTATATTGTTAAACATTTTACCATGCCATTATTATTTTCCAGTAGGGCCTGACCTGACCTCGTCACTACTCTACCGAGGTTAGGTTTGGTACTTACTGGGTACTGCTGTGGTGTACTCATACTACGCTTCTGCACATCTTTTTTTGCAGATCCAAGTACTTCTTACTAGCCCAGATATCAGTGAGTACCTGTGCACGGAGATTTCGAGGTATATCTGCCAGCGTCCGCAGACTCCGGAGTCCTCTTCTATTATTGTTATGTTGCTTCCTTATTTTTTTTTAGACTCTGTTATATAGAGACATTGAGGATAAATTCTTAGAAGCTTGTGACTTATTTCTACTAGATTTTGGGAGTTGAAATTGTTTGAATTGTAGTTTATTTATTTCAGATATTTATTATTATTCCGCATTGATAGGCTTACCTAGTCTTAAAGACTAGGTGCCATCACGACATCCTACGGAGGAAATTTGGGATCGTGACACATTTAGCATATTAAATATGAAATTGCATATTTTCTTCCCGATTTCCACAATTAATTGCTATTTGTCATTACTTGTTTTCTAAATAATTTATAAATATTGTGTGCATTGTTGCCAAATAATTTCTTACTGAATGTGGTATTTATGAGAGTATTTTTATTATATTTAAGAGTTGTTAAATTTTATTGTTGTAGAGGGTTGCACGCCGCAACGGAAATAAAAAGGAATATATTGGGAGATCGGGTTGTATGCCACAACAAATTATATTTTTAAGTTTATATTGTTGAAGCGGGTTGCACGTCGCAACGGAAATTTATTGAAGAATTATATTGTTAGAGCGGGTTTCACGCCGTAACGAAAATTCATTGAAATAATAATTGGTTATAACTGTCGAGTTGGTTTCAACTGTTGAAATGAGTACATGTTTTATTTCTATTATTGTTGTTATTACTATTATTGCGTACATGTTAATGTAAGTGACCTGCCTTAGCCTCGTCACTACTTCGCCGAGGTTAGGCTCGGCATTTACAGAGTACATGGGGTCGGTTGTACTCATACTACACTCTGCATTTCTTGTGAAGATGTTGGAGTTGGTCCCAGCGATGTACCATAGACTTGCTCGGATTTCAGCTACCTAGAGGAGACTTGAGGTATTACTGCACATCGTTCGCAATTTCGAAGTCCCATTCTGCTTTTGTTTTTATTATTTTGCTGTGTGCTTTCTTTTAGACAACTTTATTTTATTCAGACCCTTGTTTGTATTATTCTAGAAGCTCGTGCACTTGTGACACCAAATTTGGGGATGTATTTGGATGGTTCGTTTGTTATGGTTTTCCGCACTTTATTTCAGTAATGAACTTCTGTATAATTTAATTTGTTTAAAAATGGTTAAAATTGTTCTAATGTTGGCTTGCCTAGCAAGTGAAATGTTAGACGCCATCACGGTCCTGAAGGTGGAAATTTCAGGTCGTGACACAAGGCCAATTGATTCATTTGGTTTGTATTTATCTCTTATATATATATATATATATATATATATATATATATATATATATCTTCTCGGTTTGTACCAAGTTATATCATGTATCCTTAGAGCCGCGTATAAATTCAATTGTTATCCATTTTTCGGGTAAACAGTTTGGCGCCCACCGTGGGGCTAAGGATAATAGTTGTTGTTTGATATAAATCTCTATAAAATACCCAATTTTATACTTGCTCTTTGAAGTGTCTTTGATTTTAAGCTAAGAATGGCGAACTTTCAATTATTGCCCCTTGCATATCGACAACGGATCGGGCCATCAAGGAGAGAATAACAATGTGACCCCCGATGATGTAAGGCCACCCGCTGATCCCGTTGAGACTCGAGCCGTGGATCCAATTGATGTTAATTTGCATGTGGCCATCAACGCTAATCATCATACTGGTCCCGAAACAACGTCCATGGTGGAACCCAATCTACAACTCGGAATACCCAAAATATCGGAGAAGACAGGATCATCCTAGGGATGATCTTCGAAATACTGCAAGCTCAACATGTGGCAATAGCACAGTTGCAGAGCCAAACCCAGGCACCGAGCAGGGCTGAGCTCGGTCCACCTCAAGAAGTCACCCACAGAATGTGGCCAGCTATGGTAAGGTCAAATGAACAAGAATCAGGGACTAACCCCAAAATTATAAAAATGCTCGAGGAGCTGACAAAGCGGATAGAGTCAGGAGAAAAGAAGAATGAAGCAAACAATAAGAAAATGGAAACTTATAACTCCAGGGTTGATCAGATCAAGGGGGCACCACTAATATTGAAGGGTTTGAATTCCAAAAAGTTCATACAAAAGCCCTTCCCCCCGAGCACGGCTCCCAAACCGATCCCCAAGAAGTGCCGCATGCCTAAGATTCCTAAGTATAATGGAACAACCGACCCCAATGAGCATGTCACCTCTTACACGTGTGCCATTAAAGGGAATGATCTAGAGGACGACGAGATCGAATCCGCGTTACTAAAGAAATTCGGGGAAACCCTGTGAAAGGGAGCAATAATATGGTATCATAATTTACCACCTAACTCTATCAATTCTTTTGCCATGCTTGCAAATTCTTTTGTAAAACCACACGCCGGAGCCATAAAGGTTGAGACTAGAAAGTCGGTCCTTTTCAAGGTAAAGCAGAAAGATAAAGAGATGCTCAGAGAGTTTGTATATCGTTTCCAAATAGAACCAATGAATCTACCATCGGTCACGAGCGATTGGGCCGTTCAAGCTTTCACCCAAGGACTAAATGAATGAAGCTCGGTGGCTTCACAACAGTTGAAGCAAAACTTGATTGAGTACCCGACTGTTACCTGTGCCGATATACATAATCGATATCAATCAAAGATTAGAGTCAAAGACTACCAGCCGGATTTCCTTCCGGATCCGTTATTAAAAGGGACGTCGATCGAGAACCAAGATTTAATAGGGATTGATACCAGCCATATAATAGAGATCGTAGGGGCAATGGACCTGGGCACAACTCCGTATAAGGTGAAATGAGAAGTGATTGAGGCCAGGGCTCTCGAGGGCTCATGAGCAAGAATGGTTTCGACAGACATACCAAACCTAAGGAAGCACCGCGATTGTCAGAGTATAACTTAAATATTGATGCATCCGTAATCGTATCGGCTATCAGACGCATCAAAGATACTAAATAACCTCGACCTCTGCAGACCGATCCAGCCCAGAGAAATCCCAATCAAGTATGCAAGTATCATGGCAACCATGGCCACATAACGGAAGATTGCAGGCAGTTGAGAGAAGAAGTAGCCTGATTATTCAATGAAGGGCACCTTCAGGAGTTTGTAAGTGATCGAGCCAAGAATCACTTCAAAAATAGAGAGTTCAATAGACAAAACAAGCAAGAAGAACCACAACACATTATTCACATGATTATCGTAGGGATCAATGTTCCCCAAGGGGCAGTATTAAAACACACTAAGGTGTCAATCATAAGGGAGAAACGATCTCGGGCTCAGGATTACATAACGAAGGGAACTTTGTCCTTCAATGACGAAGACGCAGAAGGAATCATGCAGCCCCATAACGATGCACTGGTAATATATGTACTCATGAATAAGACTCAAGTTAAGCGTGTGTTAATTGATCCAGGTAGTTCGATCAACATCATTCGATCGAGGGTCATAGAGAAATTCGGTCTACAGGACCAGGTTGTGCACGCGGACCTAGTGCTAAACGGATTCAGCATGGCATGTGAAACTACTAAGGGCAAGATAACTTTTCCAGTAAACATTGCTGGAACTATCCAAGAGAAAAAGTTCCATGTGATCGAGGGAGACATGAGGTATAATGCCATGTTCGGGAGACCATGGATCCGCAACATGAGAGTAGTACCCTCGACCCTTCACCAGGTTCTAAAATTCCCAGCGTTAGAGGGAATCAAAACAATCTACTGGGAGAAACCCACCGTAAAGTAAATGGTTGCCGTTAACGAAGTGATTCCGACGTCATCACTCTCATCGACAAAGGGGTCAAATTCGAAGGAAAAATAGGAGACAAAATAGCAATCACAAACACCGGCCTCGACCCAACGAGATAAGTAGGGGACTGACGAAGATGATGATTATGGGGTCCCTCAGTCCTTCATAGTCCCCGATGATTCCGACGCTACCAAATCAACCGTCCAAGAGCTGGAGTAAATCACACTAATCGAACATCTGCCCGAACGAAAGGTATACCTGGGCACGGGGTTAAATTCCGAGCTTAAGAAAAAGCTTATTTAATTGCTTATAGCTAACATGGATTGTTTCGCTTGGTCCCATCTTGACATGACAGGGATCCCGCCGGAAATCACCACCCATAAACTAAACTTGGACCCGGAGTTCCATCCGGTGAAGCAAAAAAGAAGACCCCAGTCCGAGGTCAAACATGCTTTCGTTAAAGACAACCAAGCTTCTTAAAATAGGGTCTATCCGTGAAGTAAAATACCCCGAGTGTTTAGCAAACGTGGTAGTAGTCCCTAAAAAGGGAAACAAACTTATAATGTGTGTAGATTATAAAGAACTAAATAAAGCATGCCCCAAGGATTCTTTTTCTTTGCC
The DNA here is from genome assembly GCF_000390325.3 of Nicotiana tomentosiformis. Taxonomy (NCBI): domain Eukaryota; kingdom Viridiplantae; phylum Streptophyta; class Magnoliopsida; order Solanales; family Solanaceae; genus Nicotiana; species Nicotiana tomentosiformis. Next base: position 3,209,541 of record NC_090815.1, on the reverse strand, counting down.
TAATATCGATCGCATTATAGATGCCACGGCCAGCCATGAGATCCTCAGTGTTCTCGATGCCTATTCCGGGTACAACCAAATATAGATGAGCCCGGATTATCAGGAAAAGACCTCCTTCATCACTAAATATGGTACCTACTGATAAAATGTAATGCCATTTGGATTAAAAAATATTGGTGCCACTTACCAACGCCTAGTAAATCGAATGTTCGAAGAACAAATAGGGAAATCTATGGAAATTTACATTGATAACATGCTAGTTAAATCCCTGCAAGCAGAGGACCATTTAAAGCACTTACAGGAAACTCTCAGTATATTGAAGAAATACAACATGAAGATAGACCCAAAAACATGCGCATACGGGGTCGGGTCAGGAAAATTTCTCAGGTTCATGGTATCCAACCGAGGAATCGAGATTAATCCCGGCAAGATCAAAGCTATCGATGGTATCACGATGGTAGACAACATAAAGGTCGTGCATAGGTTAACCGGGCGCATGGCTGCCCTGGGGCAATTCATCGCGAGTTCCTCCGATAATGGCCACCGATTTTTCTCGTTCCTAAAGAAGAAAAATAATTTCACATAGACCTCGGAATGCCAGCAGGCCTTGGAAGAGCTTAAAAGGTACTTATCGAGCCCGCCGCTGCTTCACACACCAAGGGCAGACAAACATCTTTACTTATATTTGGCAGTAACGGAGGTAGCGGTAAGTGGAGTCCTAGTCCGAGAAGAACGAGGTATGTAATTTCCCATTTATTATGTCAGCCGGACCTTAGGTGAGGCCGAAACTAGATATCCCCACCTATAAAAATTGGCGCTCGCTTTGATAAGCGCTTCTAGAAAATAAAATCATACTTTCAATGTCACCCCATATGTGTTGTAACAACTTATCCGCTTCAAAATAATTTGCATAAAGCCGAGCGTTCGGGATGGTTGGCCAAATGGGCCATAGAAGCCAGCGGGTATGATATTGAATATTGACCCCGAACAACAATTAAGTCTCAAATTTTGGCAGACTTCGTAGCTGACTTCACGTCGGCCCTAGTACCCGAGGTCGAAAGAGAACTATTGATAAATTCGGGTACGTCATCAGGAATCTGGACCCTTTTCATGGACGGTGCTTCGAACGCAAACGGGTCCGAGCTCGGAATCGTGCTAAATCCACCCACATGCAACATGGTTAGACAATCTATTAAAAATGTGAAATTGACTAACAATGAGGCCAAATATGAGGCCATGATTGTAGGTCTCGAACTAGCCAAAGGCTTGGGAGCGGAGGTGATCGAAGCCAAATGCAACTCCCTACTTGTAGTGAATCAAGTTAACGGAACCTTTGAAGTTAGGGAAGAACGAATGCAAAAATACCTAGATACGTTACAAGTAACTTTGCACCGATTTAAGGAGCGGACTTTGCAACATGTACCTCGAGATCAGAATAGTGAGGCCGATGCCCTCGCAAACTTAGGGTCATCAATCGAGGACAACGAGCTCGATTCGGGGGCCGTCGTGCAACTCATGAGATCAGTAGTCGAAGAAGGCCACACCGAGATAAATTCCCCAAGCTTTACATGGGATTGGAGAAATAAATACATAGAGTATTTGAAAACCAGAAAGCTTCCCTCAGATCCAAAAGAATCAAGGGCCCTGCGCACAAAGGCAACATAATTCACCTTGTCCGAAGATGGAACCTTGTTCAGGAGAATACTCGATGGTCCATTAGAAATATGTCTGGGACCAGGAGACACCTAATATGTTTTGAGGAGAGTTCACGACGGCACTTGCGGAAATCATTCCGGTACCGAATCATTGGTTCAAAAGGTAATCAGAGCCGGCTATTACTGGATTGATATGGGAAAAGATGCAAAATTATTTGTTCGAAAATATGACAAATGCGAAAGACACGCTCCAATGATTCACCAACCCGGGGAACCGCTACATTCGGTCTTGTCACCATGGCCATTCATGAAGTGTGGAATGGTCATCGTTGGCCCTCTTCTACGAGCACAAGGTAAAAGATCAATTTATTTTATTTCTGACTGACTATTTTTCTAAGTGGGTTGAAGCACAGGCTTTCGAGAAAGTTAGGGAGAAAGAAGTCATCGACTTCATTTGGGATCATATCATATGTCGATTCGGGATGCCATTCGAAATTGTGTGTGATAACGGGAAACAATTTGTCGGCAACAAAGTAACAAAATTCCTCGAAGATCATAAGATTAAAAGAATCCTATCAACACCTTATCATCCTAGCGAGAACGGCCAAATCGAATCGACCAACAAAACCATCATCCAAAATATTAAGAAGAGGCTAACCGACGCCAAACGGAAGTGGAAGGAAATTCTTCCCGTAGTTCTTTGGGCATACCCCACAACTATGAAGTCCAGTACTGGGGCTACCCCATTCTCATTCATTTATGGGGTCGAAGCTCTAATACTTGTGAAGTCGGGGAACCGAGTATTCGGTTCCGATATGCGACAAAGGAATAAAATAACGAGGCCATGAATACGAGCCTAGAGATATTGGACGAAAGGCGTGAAGCCACCCTCATTCAATTGGCCACCCAAAAGCAACGGATCGAGCGATACTACAATCGAAGAACCAATCTTTGATATTTTAACATCGGTGACTTAGTGTTAAGGAAAGTCACCCTCAATACCCGAAACCCCTATGAAGGAAAATTGAGTCCGAATTGGGAGGGACCGTACATAATCCTCGAAATAATTGGAAAAAGGGTCATACAAGTTCGGAACGATGAATGGGGAACAACTACCGAATAATTGGAACATATCTCACCTAAAAGAGTACCACGGTTAAGGTACGCCACTTTTCAATTCCTTTTCTATTTTTAGATTAACGCTTGCAGGTGGTCGACAAGAAATGATGATGGTGTTTTTAGCAAACGGCACAAAGTCTTTAGGTCTGAAAGCACGTGTTGCACTCTTTTTCCCTCAGACCGATTTTGTCCCAAAATGGATTTTTCCGGCGAGGTTTTTAACGAGGCAACGATGAATCGTGCTAACTTAGAATCAAGTTCGATTACGAATCTGCATCGGAGATCCATTCGACATTATCTGAGGTTCCTTTGCAATCAACCTCGAATACTGAGGGGCTACCCTATGATATGCATTATCTTCGAATATCAACTCTGCAAAGGAAACTACTTCATAAAGGGAGGATCTCGTTAGATAGGATTTATTGTAAGGGTCAAACAGTCAAATCGAATCGTGCCCATATAGATTGCTCGAACCCTGTTTCGATCAAGAATAAAGAGAAGTATATTCCTTACAAACATCTTATACTTTAAAATTAATTCTTTATCTTCTCTCTTTATAAAGAGCTTCGTACTCCCGAATATAAACAAGCCCAAGGGCAATACTTAACCAGAATTCGAACGATCTCTCCCTCACCCGGGGATTGCCTGCCGACTCAAACAGCCCAAGCCATCAAGCCTCGGGAGCAAAAGACCTAATAGGCAACGCCCCGATTTCTAAAAGTCACGGCCACCCTACTAGGGAACTATTATCTCGGGCAAGCCCAGATAAAACGGGAAAACAAACCCAATGGGTAGCTCCCGAACTAAAAGGCTACAACCAATTTAACACAGCTCGGAGACGTCCGAAATTCGTAACAAAAATAGGCCTTTAAAAAATAATTAATTCTTTCACAACCGGCTGTATAGGCTAACCTCGGCAAAATCTCAAACTTAAGATGTTTTCCAGGAAAAATTTCAAACCCCAATAACGCTTTAACCCATAAAGGAAATAAAGGCAAGGTTTGTTCAAACCCTCGAATACAACCTTATTGTTTCATGCTAAGGTATTTCCAACCTTTGTGAATATAAATAAAGCAAAGGAAAAAAAATGAGAGCCGAAAGGTAAATAAAAGCCTTATATTTATACACAAATAGTTTTTTACAAAGGCCAAATCGGCCTAAATTTACAACAGCAAAAGAAAATGAAAAAGAAAAAACAAAAAGTCCTAAGAGGCTTGGTCTTCATCGGAGGTCGCATCTCCATCCTTGGGATCTTCTCTGTCTTCGAATTCACTTGAACTCTCGGAGTCTTCCTTAGGGAAGGCCAGCTTCCAGGCCCTGTCTTCCTCTACTCTGGCCCTTTCGATCTCAACCATGATATCGAAGCCCTAGGCCTGAACCCCTTCGAGGGCTTCCCTTCGAGCCTACTATTTTGCATGTTTAACCATGCCCTTGGCCTTGGCCTGGTTGACTTCGACATCAACCCTAAACTGGGCCACTTTAGCATCATCTCTTTTATTGGCCACGGTCACCTCGGATATGGCCACGACCACCTCAGATATGTCCACTTCGAGTTCATTGACCAAGCTTGTTTTATCAGAAACGACCAAATCCAACTGAGACTGAAGCTCCTCGATTTTCTCAACCTGCACCAAGGCCTTCTCTTTTTCAGCTTGGAACTGGGTTTCGCCTGACTCCAATTGCGCTTGGACGCATTCCTTTTTCGAGGCTAAGATGCCCATATTCTTTTTGAAGTCTTCAGCCTCGGCCTGTATCACATCTACCTGCGTCTGAAGCTGTCCGATTTGTTCGAGCCTCTGCCAGGCCTGCAGAATTAGATCATTAGTAGTTATCTCCAATTCATCTTCACTATAGTGAAGAAATCGAAATACCTGCTCGGCCATCTCGGCATGCTCATCCTGAGCCGTTACTAAATCGGCCTGGAGCTTCTCATTGAGAAGCTTGTAAGTATCATTTTTCTCATTGAGCTCCCGATCCTCAGCCTTGTGCTCTTCTGTGATTCGGAGGAAAGCCTCATGATGTGACACCGAAGCCTACAAATAAGAAATGAGATGTTAAGATTATCTACAGGTCCAAAGTTTAAAAGGAATAATGAAAGACTCTCGAAGTTACCCGATTCATAGTATGTTCGGCCTCATTAAACAATCAAGAAGCTCCTACCGCATTCATTATGACTTGATCTTCCTCGGTCACCAAAGATCGAAGGTAGCTAGCAATCCCCACGGGGGGAGGGGGGGAAAGAAAATCTGGGCATCCTCCGGGATAGAAAGCACTATATTCCACCTATGGTCGGGGTTAACACTTGGGGCCAGGAATCGGTCCACTAGTTTTTGGTTCGATGAAGAACCGGTAACGCCCGATGACGGTACTTTTTTCGGTACCGATAAATCACCAAACCCGGTGGCATCCTCTGAGGGAGCAGACTCAAACCCATCCAAGAAGCCATGGATATCGGTTGCCCCCTGAATACCTTCGTAAGAGCGACCTTCCAATGTATATGCCTCGTGGATCATAGCGTCCGAAATCTGAGGGGATTCAGAAATATCGATCAGTCCGAGATCGTCCCTCGGGATATCTTCCGCTTCCCGGGAAGCCTCGACCCCGGTCTCTCTCTCTCTCGACCATCTCAGCTTGGGGCAGAGTGGCCTCAACTCTTTCTGGTTCAGGAATTATGGCCATAGCTCCCTCATCAACCTCCGCCGATTCAGAGGATTTTTGTATCAAAACGTTAGCCCACACAAGGGATACTAGTTTGTCTTTCTCTTCTCCTTCTTCAGGCTTATCCCTTAATCGGGGGATCAAGTCCTAAGGTATAGCACCCACCTTGGGCTTGCGAGACTTCCTCGCCGGTTTTTTCTTTTCCGAGCCCGGGGAACTTAGAGCCCCTTTTCTCTTCTTTTCTTTGACCTGCTTCGGAGTAGGTGGAAGGACTTATTCATCATCAGACGGGGTCCTCATGACAATGTCCTTCCCAAGGCCTACAAAGGTAATAAGGGGAGTAAGCAAGAGAAGAAGATCAAACGATAACCGTTCTAAGAAAGAAACTTACCATGACTACGGGCCTCCCGTCGACCCTTTGATAATTCCATCCAAGTACGCTCGGAGTATGGTCTCTGAAACGCCAGACCTTCAACCCAATGCTTAAGTTTCAAAATTGGTTCCGGCATCTGGGCCATAGCTGTAACAACATAGAAAAAGTAGATAAAGAAAATGAAAAGCAAAACCACAAAATTGAACGTTCAAAAAGGAATACTACTCACGATTCATATTCCATTTCTCAGGAAACGGCATGTCTTCAGCGGGGATCAGGTCTGAATTCCTGATTCGAACAAATTGGCCCATCCAACCTCGGCCACGAGTCTCGTCTATGCTCGAGAACGGGGCTTTGGTGGCTCTGAGAGCAAGCTTGATTAGCCCTCTTCGATAGAGTTGGGGACTGTAAACGCGCATCAGGTGATCGCGGGTGAAAAGACACCCCTCGATTTTGCTCGAGAAAAATCGGAGGAGAATCACTGTTCTCCAAAAAGAAGGATGGATCTGGCCAAGGGTCACGTCGTATCTCTTGCAGAAGGCAATGATGACAAGGTCTAAGGGACTCAACGTGAAGGGGTAAGTGTAAACACTTAAGAACCCCTCCACATGGGTAGTAATCGATTCTTTAGGCGATGGGACTACCACATGCTTTTCGCACCAGTTGCATTCCTTTTTCACTTTGTCGAGGATTATTTCGGTGATTGAACACATGTACCTCGAGATCGGCTCACATCAGCCCAGTACCGAGGAGGCTTTTTCGACCTTAAAGTCGATGACAATTGAGCACCCTACCGGAACGAATTCCTCAAGGTGGGGGTTCCGCTGCATCCTTATCACCGGCGGGTCGTGATTAAGAAGCGACCTCTTTTTATGGCACTGTTTTGGAGGTTTTCGCCATTGATGAACAAGGGAAAAAAGAATTAGGGTGGTATGTGGTTTAATTGGAGTTCTAAAAATTTGGGTGTGAAAATTATGAAGCAAAGGGATTTTTTAAAGAAGATGCAAGAGTAGAGAAAAAGCTTTGAGTGAAAAGTTTGAATGAGAAAAGATTGGGTTCTTATAGGTTGCTGGCGACGGTTCAGAACCGGTAATGGTCGACCAACAACTGACAGGTATTTAATGCCTTGGTAACTGGACCGATGGGACGTTTTGTCGCATACGTCATAATCGGGCTCGTCACTGAAGTCAAGTCGGAGTTCGGAAATTCATATCGTTTCTCGCCATCTTCTTTTCGAGAAATGAGGGGACTATCTGTATATAGTCAAAATCGAGCTTGCCCTTCATGTGACTAATCTAGACTAGAACATGATAGATCAAGGTTCAACCTCGTATAATATCAAGCTATGATGCGGAGTTAAGTTGCCGAGCTCGTGACCCAGAGACCGACCCAGATCAAGATCGGCCAAGATCGAGATCGAGTAAAATAGAGACTGGTCAAGATCGATCTTGGTCAAGACCGAGCAAAATAGAGACCGATCGAGATCGGTCAAGATTGAGACCGAGCAAAAAAAAGACCAGTCGATTTTTGCCAAGATCGAGATTGAGCAAAATAGAGACCGATCAAGATCATGATCGGCCAAGATCGAGATCAAGCCAAAAAAAAAACTAAAAATCCGGTATATCCGCAATTAGGGCGAGAATCTCGGCGGAAATCCCGACACATATCAAGGAGAGACCAATTAATTAATCTATCATAGGATTCTTTCGGTATTTAGAATTATATTCAAAGTTTACTTCCCCACTATATAAATGGGGTTTGATCATTTATAGAAGGGAGGGTTCTGACACAATAAAAACAACACATTACCTTCTTTAAAGCTTCATTATTTTTTTACTCGGTTCATTCACGAGCTGTCACACCTCAATTCAAATATAGTAAAAAATTAGGTGCTCACACTAGCAGAATCCTTACTTGTTTCGGGGGTGACCGAACTTGAGAGCCAAGGCCAATTGATTCATTTGGTTTGCATTTATCTCTTGTATAGTTAATCTGAGTAGTGATGTATATATATTCTCGGTTTGTACCAAGTTATATCACGTATCCTTAGAGCCGCGTATAAATTCAATTGTTATCAGTTTTTCGGGTAAACAATAGTGAAGTGCTATTATAGAAGACATATATTATAACATAACATAAAAATCGATTTCGAGAAAAACTTGACTTTTTTTAGTGAATGACTGTTATATAGGGATGCTGTTATAGAAAGGTTTAACTGTATATGAAGATAGAATGTAAAATAAGGGTCGTTTGATATAGTGGCGGAATATCCTATGAGATTAATTTCACTATTTTAGTGTAAAAATTATCCAGGGATTAGTTAATACATATGATCAAACATGAGATAAATATAATTTCAAATTTTATTTTGAGATTATTATCCGTATCTCATGTAACAAACAAACCGTAAAAGTATATAAATAAGAGGGTATCTAAAGACAAATTATTTTTTAGGTATACTATACAAAGCAATTACTGTATCATTATTCATCATATAATAATTATGCCTATAATCTGTCGGATAACAATTATATTATTATACACAAAACATAAATAATTCATGTATTATAAATCATACATAATCTTTGTATACTGTAAACCCAACAATCCTTAGAGTAAAGAACTCTTTGCCTAGATTACATGTTGGATACTGTCATCACATCACAAATTATAATTGCCTATTAGTCTCTCTCTTTAAATAAAAAAATTCTTTTAATTTTTTCCTCTTTTAGTTTTCTTTTTGGTACTTTTTTTAATCTGATGACACTGACAAAGCCCCACTTCTTGATACCAGTGGCCACTGGTTGAAAAAAGTCACATGATGGCTTGACATATTTACATGTGAAACTAAAATAAAATTTTTTAAAAAAAAAAACATGTGAAACTACTCATCTTTTGGCCCATAAATTCCCCTCGACATTTTTTCTTTTCTATTTCTTTATTTTTCATCCAAAAATAGAAATTAAGATTGTTACTTATTGTATTTTATCGTATTGTTATTTGAAATACAATATTTGTTTTGATTGTTACTTAATTTTATTGTATCGTATCGTATTATTAAATTCGTCGTAACGACGAAAAATATTATTTTATGAAACGACGAATTTGGTGTGGTAGCATCGTTACCTTGCTTTTTTCTCTCATATTGCCCTCTCTTATTATTAAATAATTATATTTTATCCTTTACTCAATCTTTTATATAATAATTTTAGTCTGTATCTTATTTATTCTTAGTAATATTGCAAGTTTATTCTTCATATTGTTGGTTCGCGGTATCATGAAACAACGACAAACGATACAATCTATCCAAACATTGTATTCATCAAACAATTTAGTACAATACAATATAATACAATACATTATGAAACGACATGTAACAACAATCTAAACAAGCTGTAAAACTTATTGGCTCGATTAATGTAAATTTGCGTCGAGTAAGCTTATGAAGAGATAAAGCACAACTTCTTCGAAGGTTCTTTATCCTGGATTCGAATCCAAGATTTCCGGTTAAAAGTGAGGAAATCTCAACTATCCTACAATATCGATGGTCCTAAATTATCGATTGTGAGTTGCACCGCCTAATTAATTGCATAAACACACATTAACACATTGAATAATGTTTGGTAGCAAAGTTATATATGAACAAATTAATTGAATTAGGTACTTGGCATAACACTCAATTCTTAGGTCATGAATAGACAGTTTTCAACCATGAAATCCATCTATCACGTGTTATAAGAATTTAAATTCCAATTCTCCACGTATTGTTCAATGTCCAAAACTAAGAAAGGGCCAGAAAGTTAGGAGATTATTTTCTCAATTTTCAAGAAAATGAAAACCAAAAGGCTTTGTTGATAGAGGGTGATTCGGACTTTAAATTTATGGGTATCTATCGCGTTTTTAAGTTAATATGCAATACTAATTAGATCAATGAATTTGGTTCCGTATTATATATTTTTATATATTTAATGAATTTTTTAATACATATAAATTTTAAACAAAATTTATTAAGTTCACGTGAATTCGTAGTTATTGAACTAGATCCGTCCCTATTTTTAGAAACCAAAAGATACAAAGGGAAGTTACAAACTTGAGACAAATTGGTCTAGCACTTCAAGAAAAAAGATACCTAAAAAGTCATAAACTTCCAAAGTTCTGAAAGCAGAAGTCCAAAAGCGCTTAATTACGCATTTCAAATCGTATTTCTAGGCCAACACTCTCAAATTTATCATTGTACTATTTAAATTGAATATTTTTGTAATTGTTTTTGCTGTTGACCACTAATGAGCTATAATGTGAGGGTAATTTTAAAATATCAGTAAAGTTGTGGGGTAAATTTAAACTTTTTTTTTCTTGAATAACTTTGACACGATCCACACCTTTCATACTGGAACTCCATTAGTGTCAAGGATAAATACGAGATAATTTGCTAATGGAAAACGTAAGAATGAACCAAAAGTATTACAGAAGGCAAAAGTGAACAATTTCGGATAGTTTATGGACAAATTTGGACCAATTTCATTGTTCTTTCTTTCAGCAATATGATTTCAGAAATTGTAAGAGTAAGATGTGTGTACACATTACCCTCCACAGACCCCATTTGCGGGATTGCACTAGGTTTGCTATTGTTGTTATTGTCTAATCGCTTAAATTAAAAATAACTGACACATGTATAATATATGTATGCTTTATATATAATATATGTATAATCGTGTATAATGACTATATAATCTATATACATCTGCTGAAAAAAGTAAAATATAAATCCGATCGGCTATTTGTGCAAAGATTCCTTCCCAGTTTAGAGTTATTTGCACAAATAGGACATTTCGGGTGCCACTCGTAATTTTTTTTACTCCACTTGCCACACTAGCATAATTTCAAGTTTAACAAATATTACCCCTTGCGTGCGGATAATACTTTTGAATTCTGACCTTAAAGGTATCACGGGTCAAAAAAATTAATACCATCCATTTTTAAGGTAGTGTAATTTCTTGCAACTTTACATCTTTAAAGGCCCACTTCATCAGCTGCAAAACCAAAAGAAGAATTCACCCAAATAGTCGTCACCCAATCACTTAAACTAAAAATAACTATCGAAGGTATAATATATATATATAACGTATGTACTATAATAATTATATATAATCAATGTATAATTTATGTATATGGCTAGAAAAAGTAAATAAATGAATATGGCCGACTATTTATGTAAAAATCCCAAACCAAAAAACAGAAGACGAACCAAATACCTGAAGGCTGATGTTATGAACTCAACAAAACGATGCCTTGATTAAACTTCCAAATAAACTAATTATAATAGAAATGCAAAGGATATAGTCATAAACTAAGGAAATAGTAAGAGAAAAAAAAAGAGATGAAGAGACAGAGCCATAGAGAGAAATAGACAGGGAGAGAGAGAGACCAGGAGAGAGGAGTTTTCCAAATAACTATTTGCATAACCGTACACTGTAACTGTATTCCCTCTTGTTCAGTTTTTCATCGACACATGTACCTCAACCTGGGTCCCAATTGTAGTTTAATAACCTCTCTTTAGGTTGGTTAATACTCTGACTCACGCGTAACTAATTCCCAAGCCCAATCCATTTGGTTTGGTCTATCTTGTTCATAACAATACCCCCGCCCTAAAAAAGAACATTGTCCTCAAGGTTCGAGTATAGCCTTATCAATAAGGAAAGGGTGTTGACATGTGGTCGAATTAAGCTACCTTGTCTTTGTTGCTGAATTGGGTATGGCGGAGTTGACTACAAAGCAAGATACTGCGAAATGTGACAATTACTCATTTGACCATAACTACTAGCTCTCTGCCAGTAGAAAAACATTTCTCTTCCTCTGTTCCTTAACTCCAACTTGTTTTGATCAATCACAATCTCATGCCTTGAAATTACCAGACTAAGAAAAGGGTCATAGACATATGTAGTTTTCTTAGTTTTGGGGAACCACAAGTACATGAAGAACGACAAATGAGCTTTACTATACATTGAAACCCATGAAATAAAAGCATCACCAAACATGTTTGCAATTAGGCTAAATATACCAGGCTTGTCCACTTGATTGTAAAGAACGAGGTTACCCTTCCGGATTATATCAAAGCTAAATTTGTCTAAATATGTAAGATGAGAAATTCCATATTTCACTCTCCCTTTAGCAAATTCGTCGAGTGAGATGAGATATCCCTTTGTCTGCGGGGATCCCACACCTTAGTCATAGAATCAGAATATGCACATAAGTATACATTGCCCCTAGATCCGAGTAATAGTTGTGCCTCCGAGATCTCTGTATGAACATATAGATTCATGGTCTTCGAATTGATTCCTGGATCCCATACACAAATAAGAAGCATGATTCCACCAAGACTAACAATATACATAGTAGCACCGGAAACAAATGGAAACTGGTGCAACTTTATAGCTCCATGATTACTCAAAATATTATGAGTTGATACTTTTATTATTAGAAAATGATGGACTAGCTGCAACTTCTCACATATAAGAGCTATTTCAACATTCGGATTCCAGATTTGGTGTTCTTCACATAACATTGTATAGTCCCATGAATGACTTCCATAGTATTCATTCTTTTTCATACCATCCCCAGCCAACCATATAGAATCAGAAATTCTTGGAAGATGCAATTGGAAGGTCGCTGCAGTAATAATCTCATAATAAAGAAAGTAAGAATGGACAAGGGCTTTAATTAGGAAAGAATCAATTGCACACCATGAGTGATGGGAAGAGGAAACCATCAGGAAGGTTTTCAAGGCTTTCTTTTTAAAATGGAACAGGAGCTCATCTAGCTTGTGACTAATATAAGATATTATAGGAAGTTTAAATATAACATAAAAATATACATCTTCATCAGTGAAGATGCCCCTTAACCATCCAAGATTTCTGGCCATTCCTAGCCTCTCATCCTTCTTAATATCCAATGCATTTTTCGGAAGATTAACAAAAAACGACCACACCCTGACCATTCGATGGATATAAGTAGCAATGTTATTTCTTTTATGATCAACAACCAGGGAATCCTATGCTGGTAGGCCAAGTGGCCATTCACCATAAGCTCCTTGCTCGTCGAACACAACAATATCATCAACATCTATGTCAAAACCATGAAGTGCAATCCTTACGAGAACAATTGAGCCCACACGATTTGTTGTTAGCCATCTGCATACAGTTGTTGTGTGTTGCAACTGAAGGTTCAAGGGCACAATGCAGGCATTCCACTGGATAAACGGCATGCACTTATCATGCTTCAAGCTGCCCAACGCATTACAAAATACAAAATTTCTTGTAGTGCCAACATATGTGGAAGGCAAACTTGAACTAGGATCAATGGGAAAGTCTAATCCAGAGTGATCAGGTGGAAATTGATGCAAAGTGAATAAAAGTTCAGCACAACCGAGTTTACACAAGTAATCAAATATCCCTCTACCAATAAGTTGGTCGTGTCGGCAAGCGGAAAGCATACAAGGCAGTGTAAGTTGATTATCAAACATGACAAGATCACTGTAAGCATACTTAACCGCAGAAACTACGTGAAACAATTCATCAAACACCTGGGTGGCTGTAATGACTGAATCATTCTTCACAGAATCATTAACTTCCATGTCAAGTTCCCTGCTGGGTATTTCAGCAAACATCTGGTAGGCATAGCTTCTCGGATAAGCCTCTTCTTTGGGATTGTCCACAGGGCTAGAGAGTCCTTTATCCAAATCAAAATCAGCCGTTGATTCTGCAATAACAAGAGGTGTTGAGACCTCCTCTGACTCACACTTATAGTCCAAAGACACAACCACATCTGAGTGCTCTGGAGTGTCAGGGATCTTCTTGAAGGAGGAAGACATCATGTGCTCCATGTTGTCGAGGTGTCGGAGCAAACAAACGTTATTGTCCATCATAGCCATTATCAGATCCTGGATGGCATTGAGATGATAGTGGACAATGGTAGAAGAGTAGAGATCCATGGAGTCCAAATCAATGAAAGCACCAATGTTATTAACTCAACAAAACGATGCCTTGATTAAACTTCCAAATAAACTGGTTATAATAGAAATGCAAAGGATATAGTCATAAACTAAGGAAATAGTAAGAGAAAGAATATGAAGAGACAGAGCCATAGAGAGAAATAGATAGGGAGAGAGATCAGGAGAGAGGAGTTTTCCAAATAACAATTTGCATAACCGTACACTTGCACGAACTGATAATTATAGTAATTGTATTCCCTCTTGTTCAGTAATTCATCGACACATATACCTCAACTCATGCGTAACCAATTCCCAAGCCCAATCCATTTGGTTTGGTCTACCTTGTTCATAACAGCTGAAAACTTCGACAGCTCGAGAAAGAACACAGCTTATTGGAAGGGCAAAGCAAAAATTTGAAGTTTCCAATGCTACGTGCAAATGGATTCTTTGTAAATTATCAAACCCTACTTTCTAGAATGATCACTTCACACCACTCTTGCATTGTTCATTGGAGGTCTCCCTTACTTTCATTTTTACTGATACTATATTTAGAGTGTATTACTGAATTATTTTTCTGACTTCTTATGAGTCGGTTAGAAGGGGAGAAACTATAAAGTTTTCGCGGGTTCGAACTGTGAAAGAAGTCACTACTGCTTGCAATAGGATGAGTTATGTACATCACACCCCATAGGTGTGGCCAGAGGCGGATCCAAGATTTAAGTTTAATGAGTTTAGCTTTAAGATTTTCAGCATTGAATTTATTGTACCGTTAAAATATATGGGTTCAGATCTAATATTTATTAGAATTTAAGTAGTTTTACATATAAATTTATTCTACATGTTGAAAATTATGTGTTCAGATGAACCCATAGCTAAAGGTCTACATTCGCTCCTGGGTGCGGCCCTTTCCCGGAGCAATGCATGAGTGAGGGATACTTTGTGCGTACAGTGTCGTTTACTACTATGATTCAGTTTCTTTGCTTATATCATGATGGACATATAGCTTTAGGTAGAAGAAAGAAAACTACTAATTTGCTTATTTTCTAGTCTAAAATTACCCCGCTACTAACGTTATCTGTGGCTGTTACAACGAGGCCACTCGCGCACTCAGTATGGCAGGCTAAAAGTTGTGGAATCTCTGATTATACTCATCCCCCTTCTGCACTACTTTGTCCCTCTCATCTCCCCTTCTTTGGTTCTATACTTACTCTCCTAGATTTTTTTCATGTTGGTTACTGTTTTATTGCTGCAATTTCAGAAGTTATAATTGTTCTTCCTTTTAATACAATCAATTGCATTTACTGTTTGATATTGTGAGTTTCGGCCGTAGCTACTGCTACACAGAACCATTGTAAAAATCCTATATACCCACCCCATTAAAAGTTTCACTCTCTTTCTCTTTCTTCTAACAAAAATCGATGGCCTCCATAGCCAAACCTTTCTTAACACAAAATCCACAAATCTGCTTTTTTCCCCAACCAAATCCATTTGATACAATCTAATAGAATATTAGAAAATAAATAGAAATTTGAAGAGAATTTGTTAAAAGTTACAACTAGTGAAGTAAAATTACTTAGTCGGTATAGACATGAATGCCAATTTCATTCTTCTCCGACGATCCAAAAATTTACGGCACCGATAAAATATTTTCTTCTCTTCATAACTCTAATTTTGTTCCTCATATGTACCTTGGGATAACAAAAGGCTTTAGTGGTGAAGCTATACAGTGGAATTGTTGTCACGCCCCAAACCCGAAGAGGCATGGCCGGCATCGGGTTCCATACTCGGCCCAAGCGTACCACTCTGTAACTGTGAACTCTGGAGGGTAACCCTCAACTTAGGCCGATGAGGCCATATTCTGAATTATCTGAAAATAACGTATACAACCAGTAATACCAAACTAAATATTTACATAGGATTGGTAAAGCCACAATACTGATATAAAAATGTATAGAACTCGTCTACAAGCCTCTAGGAATAACTAAATTGTATCATGGTCGGGACAGGGCCTCGACCTACCCATCAAACCTGTATATATAAAATGGACTCCAAGGTATCGACCTGATAACTCCGAGGAAATGGATCTTACCAACTAAGCTCATGTTTGACTTTGTCTACTAGAAAAGTCTATCTAGCTGTCGATTAATAGATGCAGGCATGAAATGCAGCGTCCCCAGCAAAAGGGACGTTAGTACGAAATAATATACCGAGTATGTAAGGCAACAAGATAACTGAAATCTGAAACTCAACTGATAATATAATAACTAAAAGTACCTGGGGAGTCAAATATAATTTGAAGATATGCTTACATGCTGATAATGACTCATCTCTCTCAATATAGTAAGTAAAATAGTTGTCCGGCCCTATAAGGCTAGGTATGTGTAATTGATCTGCCGTAGTAGGCTCGCTCATAGGCGCTCAGCCATACTAGGCTTTGTATCTCGGCCATTCTGGGCTCGCTCATAGGCGCTCGGCCACAGTAGGCTCGGTATATAACTTACCATCTGCTCAAAGGTTGCCCAATAGGGGCCTGCCCACCGATTATAGCTCGATGGTGGTGAAAATACTATAATATTGTATATATATAGACCCTCGGCTCTCTTGACTGGAAAAAGACAATACTCAATTGAATATAAAGTCAAGATAAGGGAGAATACTGTAACTTATGAGACTAGGTTAATGTATATAAATTCGGGAGTATGAACTTCTCTTTATGCCTCGTTATCAAACACATGTAGTTACGAGATCATGCCAAAATGGAGGAAAGGTTTAGCCTTAACATACCTTATCACAATATTTTCAATCACCAAGTTGAACTCGCCTCTTCGTACCTTAATCTACAACAACAATAATAATATTATCATTACGTTACGAAAGGTACAACTATCACACAACGAACGGCATACTTATTTTGTATTAAAACTGGCAACATCTCCCCTATAATCCTTACTTCCTTCAAATTCAAGATAACACCAAACACAACAATATCAAGATGTATACATTAGTTTTCAACCTTTTATACACTATAAAATACTACAAAACAGCCCAACACACCTCAATCTCTTCATACACAAAACGACCACCGTAGTAGTATCAAACGGCCCGAAAATATTATGACGAATGACCAGCCCACCACCCTACATTTATGTGGTATTTTTCCACAACCTTACTCCTCCAAAACTCCACAAAACAGTAGTAAAACACGCAGCCCAACAACATTCATCATTCTTCCAACGCTTATAACTTTTTATCCGGATATCGTATGAACGAACAGTTAAGAGAGTTGGAAACTACATTCTAAGACCTTCAATTTGGTATATAATATGTCCCAAAAAGACCTCATATAGTACACGAAATTTATTTTTCAAAAAGCTCTGTTATAAGGCAAATCCTTAGTCGGTTTTTCTGCAACTTTAATCCGATTTTTCCCAAACTCCATATTTTCTATCCAAACATCATATATAGCCATATTATAACTTTAAAATCATTTAAATAATAATTAACAAGTCTCATATTCATTACGTCACCTTGGGACGCAGGGTGTAACAATCTTTCCCCCTTTTAAAACATTCGTCCTCGAATTTTAAACTCCGAGAAATCTATAGAAATTTTGGCAGAGTCTCATCTGTAACGGTACAGCTACCAACCTAAAGATTGTGATGTCTCAGTCTGATCCTCTTTTGGAGGTGGAAACAAGTGAGGATACCTAGTCTTCATTTCTTCTTCAGCTTCCCAAGTCATCTCCTCCACATTATTGTTAATCCAAAGTACTTTAACTGAAGCTACATCCTTAGTTCTTAATCTCTGAACTTGTCTATCTAGTATAGAAATGGGAGCTTCCTCATATGATAGTTGCTCTGTAACCTAAACATCGTTAACTGGGATGACTTTAGAGAGATCTCCAATACACCTACGGAGTATAGACACATGAAATACTAGATATACAGATTCCAATTTGGAAGGCAAGTCTAACTCATATGCTACTTGGCCTACTCTGCATATAATCTTATAAGGTCCAATGTACCGAGGGCTAATCTTTCCTTTCTTACCGAATCTCATAATGCCTTTCATCGATAATACCTTTAGGAATACCCAGTCGTCTACCTGAAACTCCAAGTCTCGTCGTCGATTATCTGCATAGGACTTCTGACGACTCTGTGTTGCTAATATACTTTCCCTTATAATCTTAATCTTCTCAACTGCCTGCTATACCAACT
The DNA here is from genome assembly GCF_000390325.3 of Nicotiana tomentosiformis. NCBI lineage: Eukaryota > Viridiplantae > Streptophyta > Magnoliopsida > Solanales > Solanaceae > Nicotiana > Nicotiana tomentosiformis. The sequence goes on along the minus strand of NC_090815.1, from coordinate 3,191,532 downwards.
CTGCTCCTACTAACTTAGTTTCCCCAATCTCGAACCATCCTATAGAAGACCTACACTTTCATCCATAAAGAGCCTCGTATGTAGTCGTCTGAATGTTGGAATGATAACTATCATTATATGCAAACTCAATAAGTGGAAGATGATCATCCCAGCTACCTCTGAAGTCCATCAGACAAGCCCGTAGCATATCTTCCAGTATCTGAATAATACGTTCAGCCTGACCGTCTGTCTGGGGATGAAATTATGTACTAAGACTTACCTGAGTCCCCAATCCTTTTTGGAAGGACCTCCAGAAATTACCTGTAAACTGAGCACCTCTATATGAGATAATAGATATAGGGACACCATGAAGTTTTACTATCTCCCTAAAGTAAATCCTTGCATAATCCTCTACTGAGTAAGTAGTCCTGACAGACAGAAAATGGGCTGCTTTTGTAAGTCTATCAACATTAACCCATATAGCATCGAACTTACGTTGGGTAAAAGGTAAGCCTATGATGAAATCCATATTAATCATTTCCCATTTCCAAGTCGGAATCTCTATAGCCTGTAACAATCCACAGGGTTTCTGATGCTCAATCTTAAGCTGCTGACAATTAGGGCACTGAGCAACAAACTCTGCTATATCCTTATTCATTTCGTCCCACCAGTATATTCCCATGATATCATGAACATATTTGTTGCTCCTAGATAAATAGAATAACTAGAATAGTGAGCTTCTCCCATAACCTGCTGGGGCAACCCTGTCACATTAGAACATATAATTGACCTCGATATCTGAGGACTCCATCTCCTGTAATCTCAAATGGTGTATTCTCTTTTTGAGGGGATGTATATCTGTAATGAGCTAGCACATGATCCTCATACTGCGTTCCTTCACTTCAATTACTAAAGAGGATGTTGTCGTGTCTTGAATAGTAACTCCGGTATCACCTGCGTCCAGTAATCGAACTCCAAGACTAGTTAGCTGATGAATCTCATGGGCTATCCCATACTTCTCTGGTTGTAAATATGACAGGCTATCCATAGATCTACGGCTGAGGGCGTCGGCTACTACATTCGCCTTCCCCGGATTGTATAAAATATCAACGCCATAGTCTTTCAGTAGCTCTAACCATCTCCTTTGGCGTAAATTCAATTCCTTTTGATTGAAGATATATTGAAGGCTCTTATGATCCATATAGATATCAACATGAATGTTATACAAATAGTGCCTCCACATCTTTAGTGCATGAATCACCGCGGCTAACTCTAAATCGTGAGTCTCTTCTCGTGCTTTCTTAGTTGTCTTTAAACATAAGCAATTACTTTTTATGGTCGTTCTGCCACTTGTTGTATGAATACATGGCTTATCTCATTGCCCACAAAAACTGGAATTTTCTGTAACTCATATGATCTCAAATATCATCTTTTGATTTTTTTTTTCCCGTTCATTAGCCACGATAGGTGCCACTTTCTTATGGAGTGCATACAATGTTGTTATGAGACTGTTGTTACTGTTACAAGACCATTTCTTCCTTATGTCACTATGCTTAAGTTGAAGCCTTCTTCCTTATTCCCTCAGCTAGTCTTTCTTTGTAGTACTTAAGAGAGATCCTTTGACTCCAGTAAAGCTGCGAGCTTATTACATCGTATACTCAAAAGAATTTTTGATGTTCTTACTCACCTATAATTATCCTTAATTACTTACCTCCGTGCCTTTGTGATCGTAAGTTTGATTCTGAACAAAAAAATTGGACTGTTTTCTCAGTGGCACCGTTTTTTTCGTAACACTTATACGGTACCTTTAACAACCCCAACTCCTATATGAATATTTCTCAAGGATTATGATGTCATCATATTTGCAAGACGGAATTCCCTATGTTGTGTTTCACTATGTTTATCTTGCACAACCTGTTGATTTGTCTGTATCCTCTTATTTAGCCATGGCTAGGCTCTTCCTGAATGACTACTAACTACACGTTAGTCCATTCTCATAACTATATTCTGCGTAATCTCTCTTGGGTTATATCATTTGTCTTAACTTACCCCGCACACTGGCTCCTTATGTATCCAGTATTTATTTGCATTTATTTATCAATAACATCTAGTGATGGAACCCATACTGCCTCTCCCCGTCGTCATGCTTACATAATGTTCTAGAGTCGTATCATATCCGTAGGATCTGAATAAATGTAATCTCATTCCTTTTGCCTTTTTATCATATTCTTCCTTTACTATTCCATAGTTACCTTAACCACATAACTCCGACTTAATATCATATCATACCATCTTCCCCCTTTAGGGGAGTACTAATATTTATTGCTATGAAGATTTACCTATAAATATTTCACCTCTTCATATTTGGCGTCTTTTCACATCTTAATGGACTCTTACTTGCCTTGTGGTAACCCTTCTGTACCAGGGATATTTAATTTCTTACATACAAAGGTGACACCTAGTGTAACTGGCTTAAGCTTAACTCTGCTCACAACACTTGTTTTAGGGAAGCGTCTTCCTGAATGACCTTTAAAGGTTATTCTTCTATTGTCCATTCAATTATCGCCGGAACGCGATCTCTGAACTTCTCACGATAGCAACTATTATCAAATCCTTTGGTCCCGAATTTATGTTTAGTTTATCTTATTCACTAGCCCATACTAATTTCTATTACTCCGGGGGTCTAACTTTTTCTTTTGGTAATCACGTATGAGTCACCAACTCATTTCTCGAAATGGGGGTATGACTTTATGGCTTATACTCTTTTATTGCCTCAAGGCCTGTCACCCCTTGTCTTTTCCTTCACTTGACTATACACTCTATCATCCTGTCATATTTTGATTTACTGTTATCACTCATTATTCACATCTTACTCATAATGCTTCATATACTCTCTTCTTATTCTCCTGCTAATATTTCTGTCTACCACTCTATTCTGAAAACTTCAACAAAACATTCTTTCACTTATAGCTCCCCTTGCTTCATCTCACTAGCTCTTCGGGATGCCTAACATTCTCTCTTTATTTATTTTAGAAATGGGAGTCATACTAAGGTAAATATTTATCCCTTCTAGGATTCCACTGCCTATCTTCTGAAATTTTTGAACATTATGATACTCATATATGACTATACAATTCTAGAGTGCACCATCTGGATGTCTCGCAAGGAGACCTATTACCATATTTTGCACCATCCTTCAGAAATGTTAGCTAATGATAACAATCCATCTGCAATTTTGGGTTACTCTAACCCCAACTAGATCCTGTTATCCCATCCTTCTCTTAAACTATATCTGTTAGCTCCCATAGGGCATAATTGAGATAGGTGTGGTAAATTGTATATATCTATGTTACTGTTGAAAGTAACTTAGAATGCTTATATTTATCTTCCTGAATTGTAAATACTGATAATCTTCACTAACTGGGTATCTCGTATCCTTCTTCGCCTTGCTTCTTTTACGTATTAAAACTTGTATCTACTTTCTGATTCTCTTATCTCTTCTTACCATATGGGTGAATAGATATTCTTGCCTTAGGGCTCTTTATCAAGAAACTTACATGTCTTAATACACACATGATCTGCTGAAGACCTTACATTTAAACATCATAAGCATGATGCAAAATCGAGTTCCTCAGACTCAACTCTTCCACAACCATATTCAATCTCTTACCAACTGTCTTTCTGGATGTAGGCATCGTTATATTTTGAATAAAATAAAATTTAGGAGTTTGAATTCTTACAACTGATCTTTACCACACGATTTAGAGTAAGAAGAAAGAGTGACAATCATAAATTCCATGTAGCCTCCTGCTTATAAGTGTGGTATACAACACACCCATAAACAAGACTCTACTAGACACGGCTTGTAGACTCCCTAGGACATAACTGCTCTGATACCATTTCTGTCACGCCCCAAACTTGAAGAGGCGTGGCCGGCACCCGGTGCCACACTCAGCCCGAGCGTACCACTCTGTAACTATGAACTCTGGAGGGTAACCCTCAACTTAAGCCGATGAGGCCACATTCTGAATCATCTGAAAATAACATCTACAACCAGCAATACCAAACTAAACATTTATATAGGGTTGGTAAAGCCACAATACTGATATAAATATGTATAGAACTCATCTACAAGCCTCTAAAAATAACTGAATTGTATCATGGTCGGGACAGGGCCTCGACCTACCCATCAAACATGTATATATAAAATGGACTCCAAGGTATCGACCTGGTAACTCCGAGGAAGTGGAGGTTACCAACCAAGCTGATGTTTGACTTTGTCTACTGGAAATGTCTATCTAGCTGTCTATTAGTACCTGCAGGCATGAAATGCAGCGTCCCCAGCAAAAGGGATGTCAGTACGAAATAACGTACCGAGTATGTAAGGCAACAAGATAACTGAAATCTGAAACTGAACTGATAATATAATAACTGAAAGTACCTGGGGAGTCAAATGTAATTTGAAGATATGCTTAAATGCTGATAGTGACTCATCTCTCTCAATATAGTAAGTAAAATAGTTGTCCAGCCCTATAAGGCTCAGTATATGTAATTGTTATGCCGTAGTAGGCTCGCTCATAGGCACTCGGCCATACTAGGCTCTGTATCTCGGCCATTCTGGGCTCGCTCATAGGTGCTCGGCCACAGTAGGCTCAGTATATAACTTACCATCTGATCAGAGGTTGCCCAATAGGGGCTTGCCCACCGATTATAGCTCGACGGTGGTGAAAATACTGTAATACTGTATATATATAGACCCTCGGCTCTCTTGACTGGAAGAAGACAATACTCAATTGAGACTAGGATAATGTATATAAATTCGGGAGTATGAACTTCTCTTTATGCCTCGTTATTAAACACATGTAGTTACGAGATCATACCAAAATGAAGGAAAGGTTTAGCCTTAACATACCTTATCACAATATTTCCAATCACCAAGTTGAACTCGCCTCTTCGTACCTTAATCTACAATAACAATAATAATACTATCATTACGTTACGAAAGGTACCACTATCGCACAACGAACGTCAAATTTATTTTGTATTAAAACGGGCAGCATCTCTCCTATAATCCTTACTTCCTTCAAATTCAAGATAACACCAAACACAAAAATATCAACATGTATACATTATTTTTAAACTTTATATACACCACAAAATACTACAAAACAGCCCAACACACCTCAATCTCTTCATACACAAAACGACCATGGTAGTAGTGTCAAATGGCCCGAAAATGTTACGACGAGCGACCAGCCCACCCCCTGAATTTATGTGGTGTTTCTCCACAACCTTACTCCTCTAAAACTCCAAAAACAGTAGTAAAATACACAGCCCAACCGCAACACAAAACAATCCACAAAACAGTTCGCTACAAATGAATAACTCGAACTCACGGCTTTCGATCACCGTCCCGTGAGTTCTAACTATTAGGAAATGAATTTATCAACCTTCATTGATATTTAAACACTTAAATACAGAAAGTACACAGTTTCTTAACTATGAAGTACCTTCCAAAACTCAAACTACAAAGAAAAAAAGAGGCAATATAGAGATACTTACGTCGTAGGGATCGTTTTAATGTTATAATTTCTTGATTCCGTGCCCGGGATGATAATCTTGTTTGAAACTCTTGCAGAGAGCTTAAGAGTAAAGTTAGGGGTCTTATTTGGTTGTGTGTTCAAGAAAATTGAAGAAAGAAACGAGATAAGGATATAAATATCCATTTTGTTTGAAAAGTCAAAAGGTGCTACTTGGCACCCTAGCATCCGTCCTTGTTCCAACGCTTATAACTTTTTATCCGGGTGTCGTATGAACGAACGGTTAAGAGCGTTGGAAACTACATTCCAAGACCTTCAATTTGGTATATAATATATCCCAAAAGACCTCATATAATATACAAAATTTATTTCTCAAAAAGCTCTGTTACAAGGCAAATCCTTAGTCGGTTTTTCTGCAACTTTAATCCGATTTTTTTCAAACTTCATATTTTCTATCCAAACATCATATATAGTCATATTATGACTTTAAAATTATTTAAATAATGATTAATAAGTCACATATTCATTACGTCACATTGGGACGCACATGGTGTAACAATTGTGAAAAACTCCAATTTGTTTTTCTTTTTGAGGAATCGATAAAAACTTTTGACACCGATAAAATATTTTTATACTTTTAATAGATATATTGTACTTTATTTTAGAAGCAATTCGTTCTTTCTCTATTAACAAGTATTGGATTTTGATTGAATTATTGTATGAACTTGAATTTTCCTTCTTCCATTGAGAAATTAATTAAAGAATCCATGGCTAAGAATTTTTATATTTGTGACCTCAAGACTATTAGAGGAACAAATAGTGTGAACATGTACGGAAGAAGATAGTGGTGGTCGTCGGAATCCGGTGGTTATGGCTGAAAATAGGGCGGTGAAGATGGTGAGGAAAGAAGATGCAAGTTTTTTTTCTAAGTTATAAAATAATTGAGTTGGGTCAGATAATGGGGCGGGTATATTATGCCCATGTATCTTGTCTGACCCAATAAGCCACGTGACCCAATTGCGTGTTGCCAACCCATTAAAAAAGGGACCACATAAATTTTCGTTAGTCGCAAGGTAACTTTAGATGAGAAGATAACGTTGTATGTATTTGCGGACCAATAAGTGGACGGAGCATAAAATAAGCCATTTATCAAACGATAGGGGTATTTTTAGCCTTTTTCTGTAAAAATTATAATTTAAAAAAAAAATATTTGGAGTTAAATTAAAAAATGGTATTTGAAATTATGTTTGTACATGCAGTTCACTTGAAAATATGTTACAGTTTTGTGAGTGAGGAAAAAAGTTATTCTGAAAATTTTGATTTTGAAAAACTCATTTTCAAAAACTTTTCAAAAACTTAAAATTTTTGATGGACGTTACATTTTGAATTTTGTTTTTTTAAAAAAAATATGAAATTTTTATGAACAAACGGTGCCTAAATAAGTGATAATGGGAAGATTAGGTCAATGGAATTGAGTGAGAGTTTTCCAACTTGTTGGGCATTTCTTCAATTTAAAATGCAACTTAAGAAATAAAATTTAAAAGAAAAAGTATAATTGAGAAAGCGGTAGTATATCATAGTCAGCACTCAGCAGATTCTATAATTAATTAGATCAAAGAATCAAATGACTTTTATTTATTTATTTATTTAATGGAGTTCATTTAAAGTATCTTATCACATGACAATCACGAGCTGCTTGGCAGACTGAAACCCCACTTTAGATAATGTTTTATATAAGTAAAATATTTGCCCACATCTTAGCGAATCAATAAATATATTACGAGCCCGTTTGGACATAAGATCTTTTTTTACTTTTTTTCGAATATTTTTAATTTTTTTCGAAATCAACGTTTTGCCATAGAATTTCAAATTTTCACTTGAAGATGAATTTTAAAATTTTTCAAAAATTTGGAAAACTAATCACTTATAAAACTTCAAAAACAACTCAACATTATATTCATGTCCTAATACAACTCTAATTTTCAAATATCATTTTCAATTAAATTTTCTTTTTTACTTTTTAAAAAAAAAAATTATAATTCTTATGTCCAAACGCCACTACATATGTTTGCACTTTTATTTTTTCACTTTAACTTTATTAAATTGATATTGATTTATCGTAAATACCTGAACAAATAAAATTTTAAGGTTCCATATGAACAAATATTAATTTTCTTATTTTAGTATAATTCTTTTGAACCTTTACTATATCTGCAATTTGTCTTCATATTTTCTTAATAAATGTATTTATCTTATACATATGTGACATGTCCATAAAATTAGATTCTTAGAAAGCATCCTATGCCTAATATGGTGCTATTTGGATAGTATACCCCTTTACAATTTATAATTTAAGAAAATAATTTTTTTAGATATTTTATGTGTAAAAGACAGATCTCTTACGTGTAAAGGTTTAAGTTAGAATACATATTACATAGCCGTAATAATATTTATGTGTCAGATACATGTCATGTATGTATATTGCTTCGACATACAGATCAAATAATATGTTTTTTTTTTTTTTTTTACCATAAGCCACTCACATAGAGAAAACACACCAGATTATTAGTTAAGTTCAGTGGCTAAGTGTGTTCAACTGATCCATCTTTACTGAATGTAAACCCTTTATTTTTTAGTTTTTCATTCAGTGTGCGGTATTCGTTTTGGGACCTGATTAAATTCGAATTCTCGTAAGAAAATCCCACATTAGGAGGTAAACTGCTTCCTAACAAAGAACACTTAATATCCAATGCTCGAACCCGAGACCTCTGATTAAGAATGAAGAAAATTCAGTCTCTAATTAGCATGAAAGTTCACTGGAAAATTTGGAAGCATTTTGTAATATGATTATCCACGCCTATTTACTCGCTATTAATATTAGTAATATATGTAATATTTCGTTATAAGCAAAAAAAAGAATGGTTTATTTTTTTATGATATGTATATCAGTGCTTGAAATAAATATTCAAAATATACTAGTACTACTAATATTTATTTTATATGTTCAAAATTATGCATTTTTTTTACTGACAAGGAGTCAGAAAAGCTCAATATTAACAAGTTCAGAAACTGAGCTGTTAATGTGGAATATACCAAGGACAATAATTAAATCGTTTGGTTACATTATCAATGAGATATTTTACTCACAACTTATCCATTCCCATAAAATCTCAAATTCTCAAATTCCCAAATCCCAACCAATCAATTTCACCTATCAGTCTTTTTCTCTATTTGTTTTTTGTTTAAGGGTGTGTTTGGTACGAAGCTAGAAAATATTTTCATGAAAAATGAGTGATTTTTTCACTTATTTTTCCTTGTTTGGAAAAATATTTTCTAGTGTTTGGTTAGATAGTAGAAAATATTTTTTTTATGTTATTCTCCTCATCCCCCCTCCCCCCCTTCCCCCAAGTCTCTAAAAATTCACACAAACCCAAAGGAACTAATGTGTTGCTTTACTTTTTTATGCAAAAATAACGTTGAAATTTGTGTTCCATAACTAAAATAAAAATACTCTTTTTTTTGTTGAAAAAGAAAGTACTCTTTCTGCAACATGAAAATAAAGTACTCATTTTATTGAAATAAAAGAAAATAGTTTTTCCTTATCATGAAAAAAAATATTCTTTTTGTTAAAATAAAAAAAAATACTTTTTCTACATAAAAAAAAAAAATTCTTTTGGTTAAAATAAAAAAAATATTTTTTTATATCATGAAAAAAAAAATCTATCTATAACTTTGGTGCACTGTCGGGTGGCAGGATTCCACAAGTAAATATGCTTGTTTATATTAATTAGTATAAGACCATGACAAGAACCCAATAACATGCAACTGTCTATATAACGTTTATAAAACTCCCCTCCCTCCTTTTCATCAAAGGAGTACAATTCAAAGTGAGTTGATGCTGGTTTATTATGAAGCGGAAGGAGGGCATAGAGCTCCATCTCTACATCTTTGAACTTCGTGTATACGTAGCGATAATTGCTTAACTATTTGTCACAATCCGAAATTCTCATATTCGGGACCGTGATAACGCATAACATTTCACTTCCTAGGCAAGCCAACGTTAAAGGATCTTTAAGCCAATTTTAATCAATTTCAATAAACAAAATCAATTAAACCGAAATAAGACTAAAACTGAGTGCGGAATAACATAAAAGCCAATAATATCTGATACAACCCGGATCTGGAGTCACAATTCACGAGCTTCTAGAATCTCTATAAACATGGTTTGAAATAAATACAACTGTCTGTTGATACCCAATCTTGCCCTCATATTTTCCCAAATAGTATATATACTTTCCAAATATCATTTTTGCACCATTATTTAGTTTACAAGCATTTTTTTATAATTTTTGATAATTTTAGAGCTTCAAAATTGATTTTTCTTACATTTAAATTACTTGAACATCTATTAATTACTCCTTCAAATTATTTTGTGATGACTTAATTACCTAAAATTATTAGTTGCACACATAATACATGTTTCAAATATTTTTTTACTTCGTTTTATATAATTACATTAGTATTTTTAAGTTATTTGCACAATCTTGCAATAATAGCCTATATTTTACAATTTTATTGTATTCATCATTTTATTCAAGGTCGAAGTAGTATCTTACATTTTTATAATCTTTTACTATTGTTTTAAAATAAGCCCCTGGCCCAACAACCTCATCAGCCCAAACGACCCAATTCCCCAACCCCATCCAAAAATCAACCCCAGCTTGTTTTAATCCCAGCCGTTGATCAAAATTGATCAACGATTGGCAACATTTCCCCCACTTTCCTTATATCCCCTCACCCAAATCCTAATCCTCATTCTCTCTTCAGCAACCGCCCTCAAACACTCCTCCCCCCCCAGAAAAACCCTACCTCCCTCTCGTTCTTCTCCGAATCCCTCTCAATCATGGATTTCTTCCATGATTTTCTTGCCTTTTATGTATTATTTCAATATTACCGCAAGACCATGGTATCGCTTAGTACTTGCCTAAACATGGCAAGTACTATCTCTCAGAATCTGGTCGTTCAACTTTAATCGCTTGAATCTGGACGATATATCGTCCATATGCATCATGGCCAGGCTATATGGGTCTGATTAGCCAAGATTTCCGGCCAATTTCCGATTTCTGTCAATTAGGGTTTACCTAATTTTTTTCTAATTCAATTTTTATTGATTCTGCATGTTATTATTTCCTTATTTGGGTTGATTTTACTATGTTTTCTTGATTCGTTTGCTTGATTTCTACTGCTATATAAACCCTCCTCATTCCCCATTAATGGAGAGAATTTTTTACCACTGATTTTACTAAAACTCAAAGTTATTACTCTATTATCCTCTTATTCTCTACTTTGGCCCTTGGTCGGCTGAAAGCCAAGGCCACCGGAATTCGATTTTTTTAAACTTTACTTGGTGCGAGCACTGCCCGGGGTTCGTTTGAAACCCTTGGGAACTCTGACGCACTAAGATATTGGGTTTTATTGCTCTTTGTTGGAGTTCAGAATACTGTGGAATTTGTTCTTCCTTGTTCATCTATTTGTCAACTGATAACTGGTATGTTTCTTAGCTTTTGCGATTTAGTTTTTTTGCGTTCATGATTCGCATATTCATATCTCTGAAATTTCGTGACCTTAATGTTTCCTAGACCATCTCTGAGTGCAAATTTATGGCATTAAACTTGTTTCATGATCTGAACTCCTTTAGTATTGATTTCACCTAAACAATTCCCAGTCATGAAGTATGCATCTATACATGCTTAACCTGAATAATTTGGACTCCCTTAAATTCGCTTAGACTAGTAGATTGGTATCTGAATGTTTATCTTTACTGCCTAACATGAGTCTGTTTCCCTGCTTTGTCCTGAATCATTGTAATGACTAGCTCATGCTTGTAATGTACTCAAGGCATTCGTGTTAGCTATGATCCTCTCCATGTTAGTTTTATCACTTCATTATGTTTTGGTCTGCGAAATCCTGTACCCTCTAGTGATTATTTGACACTTTTTAGAATAGCTGTCCTAAGTGGAATTATTCACTATGAGGTTTTGACATTGGTCTGTTTCATGATTTTCTAGTATTGTGATGCTTAACTTGAATAATTTAGACCCTTAGGTTTTAAACCTTTGAGTTGGTGCTTTACTTTGAACTCGTCTTGGCATTGTGCACCTTTAATCTTAAAAAGAAATCTGATTCCATTAACGCTCAATATGTTTGCTGCCAATATGTTATCCCTTGCTAAGTATTGGACTTATAATATCGACCTGTCCTCTAATTTTTGTTGAACCTCTTGATATGCATGTTTTGTGTTTTTAAGCAACTCTGCTATGTCTGCTTTTGAAATGCAACTGTATCTCTTTAAAATCTGTCATTAATTCATGTTCCCTCAATCTCGTTTGCTATCTGTATCATTCTGAGTCTGTCATTCTTGGCCGGCTGAAAGTCAAGGCCACCAAGACTCTCACCATTGCCCTCCCTAGTGTGAGCACTGCTCGGGGTCCATTTGAGGCCCTTGTGAACTCTGACACACTAGGGCTTGGGGTCTTTTGGCCATTCTCTTTACTTCTGATACCTGAGTTATCTCAGACACCCAATTCTTTCCTCATTCTATCAGTCGAGCATATAAGCTGTTTAAAATAATTTTTGGGTAACTCGATGTTTGGTCATGTAGTCAATATGTGGCTGTCTTGTTTTGGTTTGGGTAATATGTGGCTGTCTTGTTTTGGTTTGGGTTTTTCCCTTTGATTTCTGGTTTGCTGATGGATGTAGTCCATGTTAATCGGGGTGTGCTAATTTGGTGATGGAGTTTTGTTGGAGGCCCAGGCAAAGCTGGGTATTTCTTTTGGGCCTGTTATAGATCCATTATTATTGTTTGTACAATTTCTTGTAATTACATTACTGGGCGTGTAATAACTTTGTAATAAACAATTGGGGGTATTAGTAAAATGGGGAAAGAAGTATGTTTCATGTTTGCATAGAAGGGTAGACAACATGCTTATAGGATTCATATGATTTATTTATCCAACCTGCTATATATGCCTTTCAATTTTGGGTGAACTATTAGAAATCATGTCATTACGATAATCACACACACACACATTACTCGTCTACCATTAAATACGAGTTCAAATGCTTCATCTATTTCTATGTCTACTGCTACGTGTTTCTAGACAGCGTGCTTGTAGGAAGTAAACACTCCTTCAATTTGCATAACTGCTTCAAATATGTTAGAAATCATGCTTGTAGGATTTTTAATTAGTTAATTGCCATTGCTATTATAATGCTCACCTAGAAAACATGTCTATAGGGACTAAATATAGAAAATCAGTTCCAATCGCCAATCTTTAGAAATCCTGCCTATAGGATATAATCACTCGTTTTAATGCTGAACATTTCAAACGTTGTTTATCGTTTCACCATGTTACTGTTAGAAAGCACGAGCAGTTCTAAGTACTTTCCAATCTATTCATTGTCCTCTATTGCGAAAATCACTTAGAAATCATGTCAATAGATTTAATAATTTATTTCTTTAATAATCAGCATGTGATAATCGTAATTATTTAGGAATCATGTCTATAAGCGGCGCCTTAAACTGCCTGCCTGTTTGAATCCATGGTCATCTAAAAATCATGTTTGTAGGGCTTAATGATCTCTAATTTTGTCTCAGTCCTGAGATTGTCTAAACGGCTGATATAAGAAATTATTTTGCGTGCATTTGCTGCCTAAGTGTATAGGCTAATTTGAGCCCTTAACTGCCCTTATATGAAGTCCTACGTGTTTTTTTTATATCGCCTAGCTTTTAAACATTTTGAGCACCCTAGATAAAGTCTTGAACTACCTAAATAGAGGTCCAAAACCTCCTGGCCTAAATAGAGGTCCAAAACCTCCTGGACCATAGGTATGGGACGGGTAATGCACGCATAGGGTACGACTTAGAATTGAATTAGAGCGCTTTTAGGTAAACAATTTTAACATAGTAATCGGGTAGCAGGAAATACTAGTTTGTGCCCGATGAATAATATGAGTAACTCCCTATCCCAAGGGAGTTGCGAAATATTATTTATGTTGCACAGGGTGATCCTTTAGGCTAAAAAACTTAGGACCCCCCTCCTTTCCTTTCTATGTTTGCTATTAGAATTGGAATAGTTGTATCTCTATATTCGTATTAAGCTTTTGTAATAAAATTCTTTGACCTTTATATTCTCTTTGCTTATTTGATCACCTAGCCTAATCCACATAATTTTAAGTTCGGTCGGGACCTACAGTTGTGGATCTCGAAGAGTGCCTAATACCTTTTCTTTGAGGTAATTTGAGCCCTTACCCGATCTTTAGTAGCGTTAACTAGTCAAACAGAGTTATCTTTACAATAGGTGCCCTAACACACCTTAAAATCATTAGGTGGCGACTCTTGTTTATCTCCCACTCTAAAAAAGAGTTGTCACGACGTCAAAACCCACTTTCGCGAGAAAACGGGGCGCGACAGCATGGCGACTCCGCTGGGGATACTTAGGCTCTTACCATAATGAACTTGGCTTATGCGGATTAGTTTTCTTTGTTATAAAATGCACATTCCTTTTCCATCTTTATTTGTTAAATTTTGCTATTACATGCACATCCTTTTCCCGTTCACCTTTACTTGTTTAAACCCGTTATAACATGCACATCCCTTCCCTTCTCCGCCTTTATTTGCTTAAATTTATTATAACATGCACATCCCTTTCCCTATTCGCCCTTGTTTGTTCTAACTGCTCTTCATTTGTTTAAAGACTGATATATTATGCCTCTCCCGTCCCTACTCTTTTGCTTGCTTTATTACATTCTTATATATTCCACGAACTAACGTCTTCCCTTGTCTTTCTTTTATGCCTTTCATGTTTTACCTTAATATTATATTTACCGCTTTTACATATTTACCATGAAAATGCTTAACAACGTGTTATTATCTTTGCATAAAGCATACTCCACATCATACTCCACTCGTGCCAATTATTAACATAGCGGCGCTTGATGAGTGTCTGCGCTCTTCTAAAATTATCCTTTTAAATTGGAAAAGCTTATTTGTAGTAGACTAGTAGATCATCGGTGCAGTCGACGGTCCCGTGCCTTTCTCTCTCAAGTTTTCCACTTGAGAGTAGCGGTTTAGGCCATCCTAGAAACCTTACTCCAATATCAAATATACATGCATCATGTTAAACCTAGTACGGGTTAGAACGTTGTTAACGTAATATCTCGCTAAGATAAGCCTTGTCCAAAGTCCGACGGGATTTCCACAATCCCAATGGACACCGTCATATTATGTGCATTACTTGGAGAAAATATCCCAATATGTTGATCATTAGTGTGTAAATAGTTGAATCCGGAGGGGAAAATGGCTAACTTTATTTGTTTGCAGAGAATGAAGCACGAAGTCCCCAGGTTTGGCATGGTCCAAAACATCCCACCTCTGTTTCTTGACTGGTGGAAAAATCGCATGCCTAGCGACAAGAATCACGTGAGAAGGGTCCTTGGTAATTTATCGTCTTTGCTAGACATCCGGCCGAATAAAGCATTGATTGAGGCTGCCACTATTTTTTGGGATGAGAAAAGTGTCATATTCCGCTTTGGTGACATAGAAATGACTCCTCTCCTAGAAGAAATAGGAGGCTTCGCTAAGCTGCCATGGGAAAGTCCAGGTTTATTAGTGCCAGAGAATCGCACTCCCCGCGGTTTTCTGAAAATGCTGGGTTTCAAGAAAAATGATGACATGCTTTGTTTGAAGAAGTCATACATCCCATTTGAATTCCTTTGTGACCGTTATGGGCACAATAAGTCATATTGCCTTCATCATGATGAACTTGCCATTACTTCCTTGGGTTGGACGCACCGTCGAGTTTATGTATTCATTGTCTGCTTCTTGGGTTGCTAATATTTCTGATGAATGGGGAAAGGATCCACACTCACTTAGCCATGGTCGCCAGGACTCTAATGGAAGGAATCGAGGGACAGACTTATACCATCATACCCATGATCCTAGCCAAAATGTATCACGCTCTAGATCGATGCAAGCAGGGGTTTGGACACTTCGAGGGTTGTAATCTGTTACTGCAAGTTTGGTTATTGGAACATTTTCAGAGGGGAGAATATCATCAAGAACTTCTACGATGACCATTAAACGACTACATAGTTTACCATCACTCAAAGAGAATGACATTTATCCCAGATAGGTTTCCATAACCGGGAAATGCTGTGAGCTGGGTGCGTTTCTTCAGCAATCTAACTGACGAGAAGGTACATTGGATGTTTGAATGGTTCCCTAGCAGTGAATTCATCATCAGGTCAATAGAGACTACTCATTTAGTACTGATCGGGTTGAGGGGAATCTATCTTTATGCTCTTATAAGGGTAATGAGGCAAGTGGAAAGAAAACAGGTAATACCTCGGGTTTCCAACATGGTCGAGTACAAAGCAGATTTTAAAAGGGACGTCATCCCATTCAAGTTTGAGGCATAACACATGTGGAACCAGAAGGTCATTGTGGAAAAGGATACTATCGAGCCAGACAGGTATCATGCCGGCCATGAGTACTTCTACCCATCATGGTTAGTAGACGACATAGCAGGAGACGTCAAGCCAGGGGTCAATTTGGAAAATATGATCATTGATAATGCTGTCAAAGCACAGGTCAAGTATAGAAGGCTTCGGAAAAGGGTTTTTGAGTCTGAAGCTAGACATCTGAAACAACATAAAGTGGACATGGAGCCAATTAATGAATGGAAGGAAATCGCCACTAAGTCTACCGAGAGATTGGAATATTTGGAGCAAGGGTTGATGGAGTTTGAGGGAAAAATGAGGAAGAGGCTTTCAGATTGTCAGAACACGGATGGCAATGAAGGAGGGCATCTAGCAAAAGGCCTACCTATTATTGGATATGCGCGACCCGGGGAACCTGATTGACGGAGTCAAGAGAGCCAAGCATAGAGAAGGTCCCTCAGGGACCAAATAGATTTAGCAGATGATGTTCTTTACTATTTTCTAGCTTAGTTTAGATTTCGATTGTAATAAGGCTAAACACCATTAGTAACTTCATTGTTATTGTTGATTTATTAAAAGTTTGTCTCGTTTTCACATTAATGAAATGACGCAATGTTGGCATCAATTTTCTCCGAGTCTATATGTCGCTTAGGCCTACCTCGGGCACAACGAGGTCCCCAATTAGGACTCAAATTATTGCATAATTTTACGGAACATGTTTAAATATTGCAAGCATTCTTTCAAATATCCCTACTAACTTGGTTACCTTTGTTTGTTTTTCTTTCTTTTGATTATTCCCATTCCCCAAGGTTGGTTCGTGCATACTGGCATCATCTGCATATCACACTAGATCCAGAGGTCCTCCCCCTCCCCCTCCACCAAGTGATCTTAAAGGCGGAAGCAAAGGGAAAGGAAAATGGATGATCTGAGAGGTATTAGAAAAGACAATGCTACTATAGCAGAAAACGTTAAAACTTTAGATGGCCTAAGTATTCCGGCACATAACGAATTGGTCTTACGCCTGGAACATAAACTCTTGGAGCTACAAGAAGAACTTGAGCAAGTTCGAAACTTGGCAAATCTTTCCCTCACCCTAAATGTCCCTAATATCAACCAACAGAATCCAAATGCCCAAAACTCGGCACCACCCCAAAACACGCACAATCAAAATCCACCGCCAAATCCTCCCGCACCACATCAATACACCACAACTCCTCAAAACCACAACCCTCCACCAGTACCTACTCCTCAATACCACCACCATCATCCGACTCAATACCTGCAAATCACCACTTATCACGCTCCCCAGAATGCGCCACAACCTATTCTTGATCCCCAATACTCAACCAATGATCATCCTTATGCCCAAATTCCCAGAGTTCACCAACGCAATCCCATATATGTGAAAACTTTACCCTACACCCCGCATCAAACCCTATATATACCAAAATCTACCGAGAAGGACCTGCTCATCAAGAATATGGCGGAAGAACTCAAGAAGCTCACTGGCAGAGTTCAGAGCGTCGAAGATGGTAAAGGCATTGAAGGTTTGAATTATGGGGACTTGTGCATTCAACCAGATGTAGAACTACCGGAGGGTTACAAACCTCCTAAGTTTGAAATGTTTGATGGAACTAGTGATCCGAAGGTACATCTAAGGACATATTGTGACAAACTTGTAGGAGTAGGCAAAGATGAATGAATTTGTATGAAGTTGTTCATGAGAAGCCTCACAGGAGATACTTTGTCTTGGTACATCAGTCAAAACCCGAAGAAATGGGTTAATTAGGTGAGCATGGCGTCAGACATCATGGATTGAATCAGGTTCAACACAGAAAATGGACTCGATGTTTTCTAGATTCAAAATCTCAAGAAGCTGCAAAGGTAAGGCCAGCGCTTGAAGAAGAACAAATGAATAAGTTCTTCGTCAGAGCTCAAGACCCACAGTACTATGAAAGGCTGATGGTTATTGAAAACCATAAATTCTCTGACATCATCAAGCTGGGAGAAAGAATAAAAGAAGGAATTAAGAGTAAAATGGTGACAAATTTTGAAGCACTACATGCCACAAACAAAGCTTTGCAGTCAGGAGGTATCTCTAAGAAGAAACAAGTGGGTGATGTAATGGTGGCCCAGGGTCCTAAGTATCCTCTCACATACCAAACACCTCTACCCATATACCAGCCCTCATCCCCAGATACCAACAACTTACCACCACCTACCACGCCTATAACACCCAACCCGCATATTATCACTCACCACCACCCGCCCGCCAAAATTACCAAAAACCAAGACCAAACTTTGACTGCAGACTACCTAGACAATACACTTCAATCGCTGAACCCATAAACTAATTGTATGAAAGATTGAACGCTGCTGGTTATGTCACTCGTATTCCCGTCGTTTTTATGGAAAAATCTTCTCAGTGGATTAACCCAAACAAGACATGTGCTTATCACTCAGGCATGAAGGGCCATACCATTGATTAGTATCACACCCTGAAGGACAAGATTCGGATTTTGATCAACACCAAGGTCATACAGGCAAAAGAAGCCACACCCAATGTTCGTAATATTCCTCTTCCGAATCACAGAGGTGAGGGAGTGAATGTGATAGAGACTGATGAGGAATGAGATCCAGAAGGGTTAATTGGACTCATTCAGGAGGGGGATGATCCTAAAACATCTCCAACCACCCTCACGTCCATTGTGGTACAAACCCAAGCACCGCTTGAAGTCGAGGTAACCACACCAACACCGTTTGAAGTTGAGGTAACCCCACCCTTCACTGTGATGGTAGCACCCACGCCATCTTACAAGTCTGATGCTATACCATGGGATTATGTTGCGGAAGCGAGAAGGAAAGGAAAAGCAAAAATGGAAGAAACAGGTACATCACAAGGCATGACCAGAACTGGAAGGGTTTATACACCTGAACACTTGGGAGGAACAAGCAAGGAAGCTGCATCTAAGCCGCTTGTCATTGAAACTGGCCCTGACAACCTTTGGAGAAAAGTGCAAGCAAGAGAATACTATGTGGTTGACCATTTGAACAAAACTTCCGCTCGATATCTATCTTGTCACTGCTACAAAACTCTGAGACACACATGAATGCCCTGATGAAGGTGCTTAGTGAAGTCTATGTACCCACCAACATCACTAGTGGGGAAATGGCCAACATGGTCAGGCAGGTACTGGAAAGCCACAAAATCACTTTTCATGAAGATGAGCTGCCACTGGAAGGACTAAGTCACAACATGGCACTACATATCACAGTGCAATTTAAGGATAAATTCATCGCCAGAGTCCTGATAGATGGGGGCTCGAGTCTAAACATATGTCCATTAACTACTCTGAAGAGGCTGGGTAAAGGCCCTGCATGAGATACGAGGAGAAAGTATGAATGTGAAGGCGTTTGAGGGATCCCAAAGGGCCACAATTGGAGAGGTCAACCTCAGCCTACAGATGGGCCCAACCTGGTTTGATGTCGAGTTTCAAGTGCTGGATATATCTGCTACCTACAATCTATTGTTGGGGCGACCCTGGATATATGTCGATGGGGCCGTAGCTTCTACTCTACATCAGGTTGTGGAGTTTAAATGGAATTATCAGGAAGGGATCATCCATGGAGATGGGAATAATCCCATTTATATCAATCAGACTGTTCCAGACATCAAGAACAGAAGGAAGTTGGGTGAAGAAACATACCATCGCATTGAGCGCGTCAACGCAATTTAAAAAGACAAATGGTAGAGCAACAAGATAGAAAGCATATTGCTATGGACAGGATATAAGCATGGCAAGGGTCTCGGCAAGAATCTACAAGGGATCACCAAATCGGTACAACTAAACCGTCATGGTACAACTTTCGGACTTGGGTATGAATACACTTGGCAAAAGTACCAGGATTGGTCGCCGCCATGGCGTGGTCCTTATTATCCGCTGGAACAACCAGTACCACATTTGCACCAGACATTTCATCAAGCTGACGTGATATGGGGTCTGAGGAAGATGAAGTCTTAGCCGGCATGAGGAAGCTATTTCTGGATGATGAAGACATGGATTGCAGTGCGATAGTTGAGGAGGAGGAGGAGGAGGAGTACCTTACTATTCAGACTGTGGAGAAAGGAGTTGTTCTCAAGAACTGGACTGTTGCACCATCGAGGGCCCGTCGAGTTCCTGGGTAGCCTGGAAATTAGTATCACTTATTTTTAAAGCAATTTTATGAGCATCTAAGACATTTTCAGTATTTATTTTTAAATGTATTTTGTTTTAAAATAATTGCTCGAGTCATCGAGCTGTACTTGTTTGACATTTTCAAAATTTATTTAATGCATTTTTATTTTTAATATTTATTATTATTCTTTACATTTTCTCTCTACAACGTTATTATTACTTATCCCGATGAACCTACGACTGTGACATGTAATGAGATAACGCAACATAAGGATAGTGATTCAGAGGATCTGGAAGATGATATAATACATGAGGAAATTGTCAGAGAAGTGAAAAACTTTGAAAACTAGCCTAAGTCTAATTTGGACGAGACTGAGACAGTTGACTTAGGAGATTCCGAAACAGTCAAGGAAACACGTGTAAGCATTCATCTATCACCGTCTGAGAAGGAAGAATACATTCGGTTCCTAAAAGGGTATGAAGATATTTTTGCATGGTCCTACGATGATATGACTGGTTTGAGCACATCCATAGTGGCTCACAAGCTACCTACCGATCCCATGTGTCCACCTATAAAACAAAAACTCAGAAAATGCAAGTCAGATATGAGTTTGAAAATAAAAGAGGAAGTCACTAAGCAAATCAAAGCCAAGGTTCTCAGGGTAGTTGAGTATCCGACTTGGATGGCCAACATCATGCCAGTCCCAAAGAAAGACGGGAAGGTCAGAGTGTGTGTCGACTATCGGGATTTAAACAAAGCAAGTCCCAAAGATGATTTCACGTTGCCCAATATACACATATTGATCGATAACTGTGCCAAGCATGAACTCCAGTCTTTTATGGATTGCTTCGCCGGGTATCATCAGATCTGGATGGATGAAGAGGATGCCAAAAAAACAACCTTTATTACACCATGGGGAGTGTATTGCTATAAAATAATGTTGTTTGGCTTGAAGAATGCTGGAGCCACTTACATGATAGCTATGAAAATTATTTTCCACGACATGATACACAAGGAAATAGAGGTGTACGTGGATGACATCATCATCAAATCCAGAAAAAGCACAGATCATATAGCAGACTTAAAGAAATTCTTCGATCAACTTCAAAGATACAATCTAAAATTGAATCTCGCAAAGTGTGCCTTTGGAGTCCCCACCGGGAAATTGCTAGGATTCATCGTCAGCCGCCGAGGGATTGAATTGGACCCGTCAAAGGTCAAAGCTATCCAGAACTTGCTACCTCCAAAGAACAAGAAAAATCTGATGAGTTTCTTAGGGCGTCTCAACTACATCAGCCGTTTCATAGCACAATCAACTGTGATCTGTGAACCGATTTTCAAAATGTTGAAGAAAGATGCTGCAACAAGTTGGACTGAAGAATGTCAAAAAGCCTTCGACAAAATCAAAGAATATTTATCTAAACCACTTGTTCTGGTCTCACTAGAACCAGGGAGACCTTTGCTACTTTATTTATCCGTACTAGATGGGGCTTTTGGTTGTGTTCTGGGACAACACGATGAGACGGGAAGAAAGGAGCAGACCATATATTATATGAGTAAGAAATTCACACCCTATGAAGCACGATACTCTTTGCTGGAGCGCACCTGCTACGCTTTGACATGGATAGCTCAAAAGTTGAGGCACTACTTCTGTGCCTACACCACATATCTCATATCAAGGATGGATCCGCTAAAATACATCTTCCAGAAACCCATGCATATGGGAAAGTTAGAAAATGGCAGATATTGCCGAGTGAGTTCGACATCATTTATGTAACTAAGAAGGCGATCAAAGGACAAGCGTTGGCGGATAATTTGGCAGAAAATCCTGTAGACAGAGAATACGAACCCTTGAAAATGTATTTTCCTGACGAGGAAGTATCATTCGTAGGAGAAGATATCACTGAAGCATATGAAGGTTGGAGAATATTTTTCGATGGAGCTGCAAACTTCAAAGGAGTGGGTATCAGAGCTGTCTTAGTGTCAGAAACAGGCCAACACTATCCGGTATCCGCAAAACTCAGGTTTCCATGTACCAACAATATGGCAGAATATGAGGCCTGCATCTTAGGATTCAGGTAAGCCATTGGCATGAATGTTCAGGAATTACTGGTGATGGGAGATTCCGACCTTTTGGTACATTAAGTTTGTTCTGAGGGTCCAGAATGGGCTACAAAGAAGACCAAAATATTTCCACATTTGTACTGTGTACAAGAGCTGATCAACAGGTTCACGAAGATAGAATTCAAACATGTTTCGAGGGTCCAGAATGAGTGCGCAGATGCATTGGCCACTTTATCTTCCATGATACAACACCCAGACAAGAATTTCATTGATCCTATCCCAATAGAAATTCATAAGCAGCCAGCTTATTGTGCTCATGTTGAATAAGAAAGTGATGAAAATCCATGATTCCACGACATCAAAGAATACTTGGTAAAATAAGAGTACCCTGAGCACGCAAATCACACTCAGAAACGCACACTCTGAAGGTTAGCCAACCACTTCTTTCAAAGCGGAGGAATTCTATATAGAAGCACTCCAGACCTAGGGTTGTTGCGATGTGTCAATGCCAAGGAAGCATCCATACTGCTCGAGGAAATACATGCCGGAACTTGCGGACCACACATGAACGACTTTGTCTTAGCTAAGAAAATACTAAGAGCATGATATTTCTGGATGACTATAAAAATAGACTGCATCAAGTATGTCCAAAAGTGTCACCAATGCCAGATACATGCTGATATGATATGAGTGCCACCCAATGAACTCAATGCAACAAGTGCACCCTGGCCTTTCTTTGCTTGGGGTATGGATGTCATTGGCCCAATCGAACCTGCTACTTCAAATGGGCATAGGTTCATTCTAGTGGCCATAGACTATTTCACAAAATGGGTTGAATCCGCATCTTACAAGTTTGTAACTAAAAAGGTCGTTGCAAATTTTGTTCGGGATCGCATTATTTGTTGATTTGGGGTACCAGAATCAATCATCACCGACAATGCCGCCAACCTTAACAGTGATCTGATGACGGCCATGTGTGAGACCTTCAAGATCAAGCATAAGAATTCCACAACATACAGGCCGCAAATGATTGGAGCTGTAGAAGCCGCCAACAAGAACATCAAGAAGATATTGAGGAAAATGGTAGATAATTATAAATAATGGAACGAGAGGCTACCATTTGCTTTGCTTGGATATCGTACCACGGTTCGCACATCAACAAGGGCAACTCCTTACCTGTTGGTGTATGGTACTGAAGCTGTTATTCCCGCAGAAGTGGAAATTCCGTCTTTGAGAACTATACAAGAAACTGAGCTCAGCGACGCAGAATGGGTACAGAGCCGCTATGAACAACTAGCTCTCATTGATGGAAAGAGAATGAATGCGGTATGCCACGGTCAACTTTACCAAAATAGAATGGCAAGAGCTTTCAACAAAATGGTCAGACCGAGACAATTCAGGACGAATCCAAGGGGAAGTTCTCACCCAACTGGCAAGGTCCTTACATGGTTCATTGAGTACTAATAGGAGGAGTACTCATACTTGCAGAAATGGACGGAGAGATTTGGCCAAAACGTATCAACTCAGACGCAGTTAAGAGATACTATGTTTAGGATTGTTTACATTTCTTCATTTGATATAACTGAACTATGCTTGACCTGATTCTTATTTAAGAGGGGATACGTAGGCAGCCCTGTGGGTTCGGTCACATCTTAATAAAATCTTCATTTTTGCCATAATCAAAAACTGTGGCAACATTTTGAGGAAGACCCTCAAAATTCTAAAGCAAGTCCAGCCAACTTCGTCATACGCTGAATCA
The DNA here is from genome assembly GCF_000390325.3 of Nicotiana tomentosiformis. Taxonomy (NCBI): domain Eukaryota; kingdom Viridiplantae; phylum Streptophyta; class Magnoliopsida; order Solanales; family Solanaceae; genus Nicotiana; species Nicotiana tomentosiformis. The sequence continues at coordinate 3,167,514 of NC_090815.1, read as the reverse complement.
TCAAAGGGTTACATTTAAACTGGGGTAGAATTTTGAGGTCGCAATGTCTCTAAAATATGTCACAGTCATCGGTTCATCTAAATTCCTTGATATTGCATACTACTATATTTCAATTAACTATATTCATCAAATGCATGCATATATTTTTGAAAACTTTATTTCTATAACAGCCAGATGTTACCCAGGGTAACTCAAACAGGATCTCAAGGTAGGAGAAAAGATAGAACAAGAAAACAAAAGCGCGAACCAACCTTCCCCCACAAAACTCATGATTTTTCTTTGGATGCAGGCACAATAAGACAACGATATCCGCAGACACATCAAGTCATTGCCTTCAAGACAACAAATTATCTAGCGCAAACATCTCCAGCTAAGAAATACTTTACTTCCTCACTATCACTCATCGTTTTCTTGTATGAGGCTAAGCACTGCCTCCCTTCTTGCATAAGGTTAAGCATTGTCTTTCCCTACATGAGACTAAGCATTGTCTCTTCCTCTGCATGAGGCTAAGAATTCCCCCCCTTCTTGCATAAGGCAAAGTATTGCCCTTCCCTGCATGAGACTAAGCATTGTCTCCTCTTTGCATGAGGCTAAGCACTGCCTCCCTTCTTGTGTAAGGCTAAGCACTGCCTTTCGCACATGAGACTAAGCATTGTCTCTTTCTTTGCATGAAGGTAAGAACTGCCTCCCTTCTTGTATAAGGCTAAGCACTGCCTTTCCCCGCATGAGACTAAGCATTGTCTCCTCTTTGAATAAGGCTAAGCATTGCCTTCCTTCTTGCATAAGGCTAAGCACTGCCTTTCCCGCATGAGATTAAGCATTGTCTCTTTCTTTGCATGAGGCTAAGCACTGCCTCCCTTCTTGCATAAGGCTAATCATTTCCTTTCCTTGTATGAGACTAAGCATTATCTCCCTATTTGCATGAGGCTAAGCACTGCCTCCCTTCTTGCATAAGGCTAAGCACTGCCTTTCCCTGCATGAGACGAAGCATTGTCTCCCTCTTTGCATGAGGCTAAGTATTGCATCCCTAATTGCATAAGGCTAAGCATTTCCTTTCTCGCATGAGACTAAGCATTGTCTTTTTCTTTGCATGAGGCTAAGCATTACCTCCCTTCTTGCATAACGCTAAGCATTGCCTTTTCCTCAAGATTAAATACTATCTCCATTAGACTATCTAAGACTTGGCACTATCCTCTATTTACCTGGGCTAAGCACTGCCCTCATCTTAAACAAGACTAAGCCTTGTCTTGTTCCATTTCGCATATGACCAAGCATCATATCTTCGCATTTTATGGGCTGAAACATCGCCATTTTGTCCAAAGGCGTCATAGTCCGAAAGCATCATCCTCATAGCCGGAAGACACCATTACATGGCTTGAGGATCTCAAAGTGCACATCATCATTCAAAGGCGTCATAGTCCAGAGAGACCATCCTCATGGCCCGAGGATATCATTTCATGGCCTGCGAATACCTTATTACACGATTCATGGCCCAGGACGTCATAGTCTAAGGACATCATCCTCACCATCCAAAGACAACTTTCATGGTCCAAAGGGAATTTGCATCATGTTTAAATCCTCGCAATAATCTATATATACTTGCATGCATCGTGTTTTAAGTTTTGTAGGTAATCCAGGAAGTAACCGTTCTTCAAACGGGAGCAATCTTCGCTCTGGTTTCTGTTCATAACGTTCACATCCTGCAATTGTTTCAAACATAACCGACCACCATCAATTACCTATCTTTTACTCTATGACTATTCAGATATTTGCTCTGTGATACATCCATAACATTTCAAATTCACATTCACGACTTCACATAAATTCATTCGAAACTATCCCACCCAAAAGAACCCTCTCCGAAACATGCAAGCATTCCTATAGCAACTTCATTGGCCTCGTTCACTGTTGGATTCAGAACTACACACGGCCTGATTCATGCAACACCAGGGATATGTAGGCAATTCACGAACCAGGGTTCGATCTCCATTTTCTCAAACCACATGATTCCTTACTCAATTCGGCCAAAATTGGTCATCATTTTCTTTACCCGATAATTCTTTCATCATTCCCGAGTAAAGAGAGCAGCTGTTGATACCCAATTTTGCCTTCATATTTTCCCAAATATTATATATACTTTCAAAATATCACGTTTTGCTTCATTATTTAGTTTACAAGTATTTCTTTTTATAATTTTCCATAATTTTAGAGCTTCAAAATTGTTTTTTCTTACATTTATATTACTTGAATATCTACTAATTACTCCTTCAAATTATTTTGTGATGACTTAATTACCTAACATTACTATTTTCACCCATAATACACGTTTCAAATATTTTGTTTTACTTCGTTTTATATAATTATATTTTTATAAGCTATTTGTACAATCTTGCAATAATAGCCTATATGTTACAATTTTATCGTATTTGTCATTTTATTCAAGACTGAAGTAGTATCTTACATTTTTATAATCTTCTACTATTGATCAACTCTGTCCAAAAACCAACCCCAGCCTATTTTAATCAACCCCAACCTCTTTTAATTCCAGCCGTTGATCAAAATTGATCATCGGCTGACAACATTTCCCCCCACTTTCCTTATATCCCCTCACCCAAACCCTAATCCTCATTCTCTCTTCAGCAACCGCCCTCAAACACTCCTCCATTCCCCAGAAAAACCCTAGCCGCCCTCTCGTTCTTCTCCAAATCCCTCTCAATCATGGATTCCTTCCATGATTTTCTTGCCTTTTATGTATTATTTCAATATTACCTGCAAGACCATGGTATCACTTAGTACTTGCCTAAACATGGCAAGTACTATCTCTCAGAATCTGGTCGTTCAACTCTAATCGCTTGAATCTGAACGATATCTCGTCCATGTGCATCATCGCCAGGCTATATGGGTCCGATTAGCCAAGATCTCCGGCCAATTTCCGATTTCTGTCAATTAGGGTTTACCTAATTTTTTCCTAATCCGATTTTCATTGATTATGCATGTTATTATTTCCTTATTTGGGTTGATTTTACGGTGTTTTCTTGATTCGTTTGCTTGATTTCTACTGCTATATAAACCCTCCCCATTCCCCTTTAATGGAGACTGGAGAGACTTTTTTACCACTGATTTTACTAAAACTCAAAGCTATTACTCTATTATTCTCTCATTATCTACTTTGGCCCTTGGCCAGCTGAAAGCCAAGGCCGCCACAATTTAATTTTTTCAACTTTTCTTGGTGCAAGCACTGCACGGGGTTCGTTTGAAGCCCTTGGGAACTCTGACACACTAAGATCTTGGGTTTTATTGCTCATTGTTGACATTCAGAATAATGTGAAATTTGTTCTTCCTTATTTATCTATTTGTCAACTGATAACTGGTATGTTTCTTAGCTTTTGCGATTTCGTTTTTCTGCATTCATGATTCGCATATTCATATTTCTGAAATTTCGTGACCTTAATGTTTCCTAGACCATCTTTGAGTGCAAATTTATGGTATTAAACTTGTTTCATGATCTGAACTCCTTTAGCATTGATTTCACCTAAACAATTCCCAGTCCTGAAGTATGCATCTATACATGCTTAACCTGAATAATTTAGACTCCCTTAAACTCGCCTAGACTAGTAGATTGGTATCTGAATGTTTTTCTTTACTACCTAACATGAGTCTGTTTCCCTGCTTTGTCCTGAATCATTGTAATGACTAGCTCATGCTTGTAATGTACTTAAGGCATTCGTGTTAGCTATGATCCTCTCCATGTTAGTTTTATCACTTCATTATGTTTTGGTCTGCTAAATCCTGTACCCTCTAGTGATTATTTAACACTTTTAGAATAGCTGTCCTAAGTGGCATTATTCCCTATGAGGTTTTGACATTGGTCTGTTTCATGGTTTTCTAGTATTGTGATGCTTAACTTGAATAATTTAGACCCTTAGGTTTTAACCCTTTGAGTTGGTTCTTTACTTTGAACTCGTCTTGGCATTGTGCACCTTTAATCTTAAAAAGAAATCTGATTCCATTAACGCTCAATATGTTTGCTGCCAATATGTTATCCCTTGCTAAGTATTGGACTTATAATATCGACCTGTCCTCTAATTTTTGTTGAACCTCTTGATATGCATGTTTTGTGTTTTTAAGCAACTCTGCTATGTCTGCTTTTGAAATGCAACTGTATCTCTTTAAAATCTGTCATTAATTCATGTTCCCTCAATCTCGTTTGCTATCTGTATCATTCTGAGTCTGTCATTCTTGGCCGGCTGAAAGTCAAGGCCACCAAGACTCTCACCATTGCCCTCCCTAGTGTGAGCACTGCTCGGGGTCCATTTGAGGCCCTTGTGAACTCTGACACACTAGGGCTTGGGGTCTTTTGGCCATTCTCTTTACTTCTGATACCTGAGTTATCTCAGACACCCAATTCTTTCCTCATTCTATCAGTCGAGCATATAAGCTGTTTAAAATAATTTTTGGGTAACTCGATGTTTGGTCATGTAGTCAATATGTGGCTGTCTTGTTTTGGTTTGGGGTTTTCCCTTTGATTTCTGGTTTGCTGATGGATGTAGTCCATGTTAATCGGGGTGTGCTAATTTGGTGAAGGAGTTTTGTTGGAGGCCCAGGCAAAACTGCGTATTGCTTTTGGGCATGTTATAGATCCACTGTTATTGTTTGTACAATTCCTTATAATTACATTACTAGGCCTGTAATAACTTTGTAATAAACAATTGGGGGTATTAGTAAAATAGGGAAACATGTATGTTTAATATTTGCATGGAAGGGAAGCCAGCATGCTTATAGGATTCATATAATTTATTTATCCAACCTGCTATATATGCCTTTCAATTTTGGATGCATTGTTAGAAATCATGTCATTAGGATAATCACACACACACACACTACTCGTCTACCATTAAACACGAGTTCAAATGCTTCATCTATTTCTATGTCTACTGCTACGTGTTTCTAGGCAGCGTGCCTACAGGAAGTAAACACTCCTTCAATTTGTATAACTGTTTCAAATATGTTAGAAATCTTGCCTATAGGATTTTTAATTAGTTAATTGCCATTGCTATTATGATGCTCATCTAGAAAACATGTCTATAGGGACTAAATATAGGAAATCAGTTCCAATCGTCAATCTTTAGAAATCATGCCTATATGATATCATCACTCGTTTTAATGCTGAACACTTCAAAATTTTTTTATCATTTCACCATGTTACTGCTAGAAAGCACGAGCAATTCTAAGTACTTTCCAATCTATTCATTGTCCTCTATTGCGAAAATCACTTAGAAATCATGTCAATAGGTTTAATAATTTATTTCTTTAATTATCAGCATGTGATAACCGTAATTATTTAGGAATCATGTCTATAAGCGGCGCTTTAAACTGCTTGCCTGTTTGAATCCATGGTCATCTAGAAATCATGTTTGTAGGGCTTAATGATCTATAATTCTGTCTCAATCCTGAGACTGTCTAAACGCCTGATATAAGAAATTATTTTGCGTGCATTTGCTGCCTAAGTGCGGAGGCTAATTTGAGTTCTTAACTGCCCTTATATGAAGTCCTGCGTGTTTTTTTTATGCCGTCTAGCTTTTAAACATTTTGAGCAGCCTAGATAAAGTCTAGAACTACCTAAATAGAGGTCCAAAATCTCCTGGACCATAGGTATGGGATGGGTAATGCACGCATAGGGCACGACTTAGAATTGAATTAGAGTGCTTTTAGGTAAACAACTTTAACATAGTAATCGGGTAGCAGGAGATGATAGTATGTGCCCGCTGAATAATATGAGTAACTCCCTATCCTAAGGGAGTTGTGAAATATTATTTATGTTACACGGGGTGATCCTTTAGGCTAAAAAACTTAGGACCTCCCCCTTTCCTTTCTATGTTTGCTGTTAGAATTGGAATAGTTGTACCTCTATATTCGTATTAAGATTTTTGTAATAAAATTCTTTGATCTTTATATTCTCTTTGCTTATTTGATCACTTAGCCTAATTCACATAATTTTAAGTTCGGTCGGGACCCACAGTTGTGGACCTTGAAGAGTGCCTAACAACTTCTCTTTGAGGTAATTTAAGTGTCACGACCCAAATTTCCCCTCTGTATGACGCCGTGACAATACCTAGTCTCTACGACTAGGTAAGCCTAACATTTGCGGAATAATGAAAAGAAAACATAGATCTAACAACTAACTGTAGCAGTAACAACATAACTGGGTACCATACCGCCTGGCATGTACAATAACCAACTGTCACGACCCAAAATCTAAACATGGTCATGATGGCGCCTATCGTGTTACAAGGCAAGCCTATTTTCCCAAAATATTACTACTAAACCTATTATAAGAATTTAATAAAATATTTCAACATTTGAAATACGGAAACGAGCCCCAAACATCAGGGTGTCACTAAGTCATGAGTGTCTAAATCTATGAACCAAGAAATGAAATTGTCTAACTATCAATACAATCCAAAAGAAGAAATGTTAAAAGGAGTAACAAGGTCCTGCAGACACTAGCAACTACCTTGCAATCTCCACAGATAGCCGACCTGAACTCAATGATTGTTGCGCTCTAACTCACCTGAATCTGCACATAAAGTGCAGGGTGTAGCATGAGTACAACCACCTCAGCAAGTAACAAAAATAACTAAGGAACTGAGCAATAGTGACGAGCTAAGTAAAACAGTCCAATTATTTATTTTCACAATTTAAAAATAAACAGAATTAAATGGGTAAATTCCATAACTCAGTAAATGCCACAAAGAAGTTTAACAGATAAATGCAGCAACAACACAAATAAATACGACCTCACAACATTGTCACTCCATCACTCATCACTCGCACTCAGCACTCAATACTCAAAACACTCAACACTCTACGCTCACTGGGGGTATGTACAAACTCCAGAGGGGCTCCCAAAACCCAAGCACTAAGCACGGACAACTCACGTGCTATCATATCAATACTGGATCCGCACGGTCAAATCACGTGCTACGCGGATAACTCACGTGCTATGGTATTAATATCCTCACAAGCAGGCCCTCGGCATCACTCAATCATGAACCTCACTAGCCTCACTATCATCAACAATAAGGGAACACAGCCCACATCAAGTATCACCGCATATTAGCAAATAATAGAGACTGAAGTAAACATGTACAATAATTTCTATGACTGAGTACAAATAACGTGAGCATGAATAAAGCCTAAGCACGATCTCTATCATGAAGGCAAACAAGTTCAACAACAATTAAACACATAACCACAGATAATAGCCATTAGGCCTCATAGCCTCACGGGACGGACCAAGTCTCAATCCCTCGCAGTGCACACCCACACGCTCATCACCTAGCATGAGTATCACTTCCAAACAATCATGTGATGTCAAATCTCCGGGTTTATACCCTCAAAGCGAGAGTTAAAACTGTTAATTAACTTAACAGCGTAAAAATCCTACTCTGGGATGCCCTCGTCTATGGACTCGGTCTCCAAATGCTCCGAATCAATTCACAATTAATTTGATTCAACTCACAAAAACTATATGAATTAATTCCATATCAAAATACTAATATTTTCCAAAACTTCGAAATTACACCTCAAACATTACCCGTGGGGCCCACTTCTCGGAATCCGATAAAACTCACAAAATTCGAACCCCCATCCAACCACGAGTCCAACCATACCAAAATTACTCAAATCCGACCACAACTCAGCCTTCAAATCCTCAATTAAAATCTATGAATTTTTCTACTATTTTCAACCCAAAACACTAATTTGTTGATAAAAATAATAATAGATTCGTGTAATTTAACCAAAACCGAGTTAGAATCACTTACCCCGTTGTTTCCTCTAAATATTACCCAAAATCGCCTCAATGCAGGGGCTTTTCTTCTTCGCGAACGCGGTCCGTGCCTCGCGTTCGCAAAGAACAAAATATCTCCCATCCAAATTCCTCCTTCGCGAACACGATATCACCCTCGCGTTCGCGAAGCACAAAATGCCTCTGCCTCAATGCCTTCTACGCGAACGCGTTCAACCCATCGCGAACGCGATGCTTTGTTTCCCCTCACAACGCGAACGCGTAGACCAATTGCCTGGGGTCCTCAGCTGCTACCTCTCTTCTTCGCGAACGCGTAACACCTCTCATGTTCACGATGCACGCCCAGTCCACCCTTCGCGAACACGTGCTCCTTTTCGCGAACGCGAGGCTCCACTCGCGAACGCGATGAAGGAAACCAGATGGAGCATCAGAAAAATTCCAGCAGAGTTCCAAGTCCAAAATCCAACCCGTTAACTTTCAGAAATTCACCCGAGCCTCTCGGGACCTAGACCAAATATACCAACAAGTCCTATAACATAATACGGACATAGTCGAATCCTCAAATCACCTCAAACAATGCTAAAACCATGAATTACACCCCAATTCAAGCCTAATGAACTTTGAAATTTCTAATTTCTACAAACGACTCTAGAACCTATCAAATCACGTCCGATTGACCTCAAATTTTGCACACAAGTCATAAATGACATAATAGAGGTATTCCAATTTTCAGAATCGGATTCCGACTCCGATATCAAAAAGTCAAACCGCTGGTCAAACTTCTCAAAAATTAAACTTTCGGCATTTCAAGCCTAATTCCTCTACGGACTTCCAAATAATATTCCGAACATGCTCCTAAGCCTAAAATCACCATACGGAGCTATTAGAATCTTCAAAATTCAAATCCGAGATCGGTTACACATAGATCCATATCCGGTCCACTTTTCTAACTTAAACGTTTTTCAATTATGAGACTAAGTGTCTCATTTCACTCCGAGTTTCTTCCGGACCCGAACCAACTAACCCGATAATTCATAAATCAATTGCAAGGTATAAATTGAGCAGTAAATGGGGAACGAGGTTATAATATTCAAAACGACTGGTCGGGTCGTTACATCAACTATTCAAAAATACACAGAAATCCCAAAACCCGGAATATCATAAGTCACAAGCTACAAAAGGAAACTAGTATCTCTATACACCAGAATCTAATAACAGAAGTAAGGAAGGTAAATGACATAGGAGGGAATAGAGGGGGACTCTGAGGTCTGCGGACGCGACAAATATACCTTGAAGTCTTCATACAGCAACAAGCACTCTCAGCTAGTAGCGGGGCTGATAAGAAGTACCTGGATCTGCACACAAAACATGTATAGAAGAGTAGCGTGAGTACACCACAACGATACCCAGTAAGTGCCAAGCCTAACCTCGGTCGAGTAGTGACGAGATCAGGTCAGGGCCCTACTGGTATATAAATAATAAACTAAGACAGAATGAAATATTGCAGTAAAATAAGTGCTGAAATTTAACAAAGAATGAATTCATAGAAGACAACAGCTCAGTACACAAAGATAACAACAGGGAATCTCCCGAGATACCGTCTCGTAGTTCCAAACGTAAAAGTGCAGGGGGATCTTTCGGAATACCGTTCCGTAGTCCCAAAGTAAATATGCAATACATGGGGATCTCCTGAAATACCATTCCGCAGTCCCAAAATAAATATGCAGTACATGGGGATCTCCTGGAATATCGTTCCGAAGTCTCAAAGTAAATATGCAGTACAGGGGGATCCCGGAATACCGTTCTGTAGTCCCAAAGTAAATATGCAGCTAAACAATAGAATTAAATAGTCATGGCACAAAATTCTACAGTTCAACCTAAGTACCAGTTAAGGAAAAATAGGTAAATTCACCTGCGGGTGCGCTTGTGCGGAAAATGTGAGCATCTGCGCAAATCACTTACCCCCCTTCTGCCTCCGCACCTGCGATAAAGGGTCGCACCTGCACATGTGCACCTGCGGAAATTCTTTGCGCACCTGTGGTCCCAGATCAAGCTGCACAAAATCCGCTTCTGCGCCAATTTGCTCGCACCTACGGGTTCGCACCTGTGGGGAGCCTTGCGCAGGTGCGATTACAGCAGAACCAACACCAGAAAAATATTCCAAGTCCAAATAAGATCCAATAACCATCCGAAACTCACCCAAGGCCTCCGGGACCTCAACCAAACATACCAACAAGTCCTAAAATACTATACGAACTTAGTAGAAACCTCAAACCACATCAAACAACTCTAAAATCACAAATTATCCTCTGATTCAAATATAAAGAACTTGAAACTTCCAAATTCGACAACCGATGCCGAAACCAACCAAACCACGTCCGATTGACCTCAAATTTTGCGCACAAGTCATATTTAACATTACGGACCTACTCCAACTTCTAGAATCAAAAACCGACCCTGATATCAAAACTTTCACTACCGTCCCAAAACTCCAGAAGTTTGACTTTCGCCATTTCAAGCCTAAATGAGCTACGAACCTCCAAAACATAATCCGGACATGCCCCTAAACCCAAAATCACCTAACGGAGCTAACGAAACCGACGGAATTCCATTCCGGAGTCGTCTTCGTATAGTTCCGACTACGGTCCAATTTATAAGGCTTAAACCTTAATCTAGGGCCTAAGTATCCCAAAACATTCTCAAACCAAAAACAAAACCTTCCGGCAAGTCACCTAAGCAGAAAAAGGTACGGGGAAAACAAATAAATAGGAGATCAGGGATATTACTCTCAAAATGACGGGTCGGCTCGTTATATCCTTCCCGATCTTTGGTAGCGTTGACTAGTCAAACAAAGTTATCTGCACAATAGCTGCCCTAACACACCTTAAAAATCGTTAGGTGGCGACTCTTCTTTTAGCACTTTATCTCCCACTCTAAAAAAAGAGTTGTCACGACGTCGAAACTCGCTTTCGTGAGAAAATGGGAAGCGACACTGTCTAGAACAAAAAGAACAGTAAAATAGGGGAAGTGGAAGGGGACTTAGAGGTCTGCGGACGCCAACAGATCTACCTCGAGTGTCCTAAAGCAGTTCTGAGCTGAAACTCCTCACGGACAACTAGGGCACGGAGGGTGATGGCGTGTCATATTTTGAGAGTTAATGACGAAGGGTGATGTCGTGCCGTATCTATTGATTTATAATGAAAGTGAGAGTAAAAGCATGAAGGGTAATGTTGTGCCGTATTATTGTTTCATTGTGAGGTTGAGAGTAAAAGCACGAAGGGTGATGTCATGCAGTTTTATTCATTGTGTTTATTCGTTTTACTGGTTAAAGGCATATTGACTATTCGGGTTATCATTTCTGTTGTAATTACCGTGTCTTGAACCTCTTTCGCATGTTCCCTCCCAATAGTACATGTTTAGCCTTTATCTGTAGTTATCTTATACGTATATTGTTTTCTAGACAGGTTATTTACGTGGTGTCTTGTCATAGCCTCGTCACTACTTCGTCGAGGTTAGACTCAATACTTACAGAGTACATGGGGTCGGTTGTACTCTCACAATATGGCAAGGCATCACCCTTTGTGCATTAACACTCAAATACGACATGACATCACCCTTCGTGCATTAACACTCTCCCTTACCATATAACAATGAACATATGATAACAGGGAGATAGAATGAGCAAGAACAAGCCTTACGCCAAATGGTTCCACAATACCAACCTCAACTTTAGAAATAATACTCAATTATCATTGAAAGCCCATAAACGCGAAAAAGAATGATCAATTCGATATGTAACTAGTTTGAGCATGGATAACATGATCAAAGTAAGCAATAAATTACAAGGAACAAGTCTCAACCACATGCTTTAACCCAATACCAACACATAAATACTCGTCACCTCACATATATGTTGTACCCAACATCTAAACATGTAGCAAATAGGCAAACAAGTCCTAATCCCTCAAGTCAAGGTTAACCACGACACTTACCTAGATCTAAAGATCGACTCAAAACTCAACCACAGCTTTGCCTTTAAAAAAAGATTCCGAACCAACAAAATCTAGCAAATTACCAACCAAACGATTCAAATTAAGCCTTAGGAACTATCCTTGCAAAAGATTCAATTTAGGTCATTATTGAAAAAGTCAACAAAAGTTAACTCCCGGGCCCGCTTGGTCCAAGCCCGAAATTTGGACCAAAATCCGATTACCCATTCACCCCGAGCCCGGTTATATTTTTAAATCTGACCTCAATTTGAGGTCTAAATCCCAATTTTACAAAAATCCCTAATTTTACCCAAACCCATAATTTCCACCATGAAAACACTAGATTTTAGGTTGAAATCTTATGAAATGTAATGAAAGATTGAAAGAAAATAGGTTAGAATCATGTACCAATGGATTGGGTAAGAAGGACTCTTGGGAAAATCGCCTCTAGGGTTTTCTTCTTTTGAAAATTTGAAAAATGAGATAAAATCCCATCTAACTCATACTTGACTAGTCGCATATGTCGCAATTGCAACCTGGGGTTCGCAATTGCGAACCCTGCAAATGCGAGTTTTTCTTTGCAAATGCGAAGTCCCATATTTTCTGCTATCATCGCAAATTGCGATAATTAGTTCGCAATTGCGAACTATGGCCACTCCACAAATGCGACCATTTGAAAGCAAATGCAATCATTGTCCCCCCAGCCACACTTCGCAATTGCGAAGGATTGGTCGCAAATGCAAAGCTGAGGTGCCCCAGCTACTCTTCGCAAATGCGAAGCTGGGGTACCCCAGCTACTCTTCGCAAATGCGAAGCTGAGGTGCCCCAGCTACTCTTCGCAAATGCGAGGAGTAGCTCGTAAATGCGAACCTATCAGAGGTCGCAAATGCGAAGCCTGACCTCGCATGTATCAGAACTGAAGCACACCAGCACTTTCTAAGTCCAAAACTCACTCCGTAGCCTATCCGAAACTCACCCGAGCCCTCGGGGCTCCAAACCGAACAGACACACAAGTCCAAAAATATCATACGAACTTGATCGCGTGATCATATCGCCAAAATATCACCTAGAACTATGAATTGAACACCAAATCAAATGAAATTTTCAAGAAAACTCATGAACTTCTATTTTAACAACCGGACGTCCAAATCACGTCAAACCAACTTCATTTCTCACCAAATTTGACAGACAAGTCATAAATATAGTAATGGACCTATGCCAGGTTCTGAAACCAAAATACGGATCTGATATCAATAAAGTCAAAATATTGGTCAAACTTTTAGATACATTAAGCCTTTAAACCTTAATCTTTCAACAAAATACGATAACTCGAGCTAGGGACCTCCGATTTCGATTTTGGGTATATGCCCAAGTCCCAAATCACGATACAGACCCATGGGACCTTCAAAATATGGAACCGAGTCCGTTTGCTCAAAACGTTTATCGAAGTCAACTCAAATAGATTTTAACGCAAAGATTTCATATTTTATCAGTTTTTAACATAAAAGCTTTCCGAAAAAATACCTGAACTGTGCACGCCAATCGAGGAAGGCTAAAATGAGATATTTTAGGCTTCAAAATATAGAATTAGGCTCTAAAATCTAGATGACCTATCGGGTCATCACATTCTCCACCTCTAAAACAACTGTTCGTCCTCGAATGGACATAGAAAAGTACTGGTGAAAAGGTGTGGATATCTACTCTGCATGTCCAACTCGAACTCCCAAGTAGCTACCTCGATGGGCTGACCTCTCCACTGCACTCGAACTAAAGGATAACTCTTAGATCTCAACTGACGAACCTGCCGGGCTAGAATAGCCACTGGTTCCTCCTCATAGGTCAAATCCTTGTCTAACTGGACAAAGCTGAAATCTAACATATGGGATAGATCATCGTGATACTTCCGGAGCATGTAAACATGGAACACCGGATGGATTGTTGACAAACTAGGTGGCAATGCGAGCTTGTAAACCATTTCACCCACTCTCTGAAGAATCTCAAAAGGTCTGATATACCTAGGGCTCAACTTGCCCTTCTTTCCGAACGTCATCACACCCTTCATGGGTGAAACCCGGAGCAATACCATCTCCCCGACAATGAATGAAATATTACGAACTCTACGGTCGGCATAACTCTTCTGCCTGGACTGAGCTGTGCGAAATCGATCTTGAATAATCTTGACCTTATACAAGGCATCCTGTACCAAATTTGTACCCAACAACCGAGCCTCCCCCGGCTTAAACCATCCAACTGGCGATCGGCACCGCCTCTCATAAAATGCCTCATAGGGAGCCATTTGAATGCTCGACTGGTAGGTGTTGTTGTAGGCAAACTCCGCAAGTGTCAAGAACTGATCCCAAGAACCTCCGAAGTCTATAACACAAGCGTGGAGCATATCCTCCAATATCTGAATAGTGCACTCGGACTCTCTGTCCGTCTGAGGATGAAATGTTGTGCTCAACTCAACCTGCGTGCCAAACTCATATTGTACTGCCCTTCATAAGTGCAAGGTGAACTGCGTACCTCGATCAAAAATGATAGACACATGCACACCATGAAGACAGACGATCTCGCGAATATAAATCTCAGCCAACCACTCTGAAGAATAAGTAACTGCCACAAGAATGAAATGCGTTGGCTTGGTCAGCCTGTCCACAATGAACCAAACTGCATCAAACTTCCTTTGAGTCTGTGGGAGTCCAACAACAAAATCCATAGTGATACGCTCCCACTTCCACTCAGGAATCTCTAATTTGTGAAGCAAACCACCGAGTCTCTGATGCTCATACTTTGCTTGTTGATAATCACATTGGCCTTCCTGGGATGATACAAGATGGTGATATCATAGTCTTTCAATAGCTCCAACCACCTCATCTGCCTCAAATTGAGCTCCTTTTGTTTGAACAAATACTGTAGACTCTGATGATCCGTGAATACCTCACACGATAATCTGTAAAGATAGTGCCTCCAAATCTTTAGCGCATGAACAATGATTGCCAACTCCATGTCATGAACATGGTAATTCTTCTCATGAATCTTCAACTACCGCGACACATAGTCAATCACCCTGCCATCCTACATTAATACTGCACCAAGTCCAATACGAGATGCATCACAATATACCGTATAAGATCCTGAAGTTGTGGGCAACACCAACACTGGCGTCGTAGTCAAAACAGTCTTGAGCTTCTAAAAGCTCGCCTCACACTCGTTTGACTATCTAAACAAGGCACCCTTCTGGGTCAACGGGGCTGCTATAGATGAGAACCCCTCCACGAACCGACAGTAATAACCCGTTAAACCCAAGAAACTCCAGATCTCTGTAGCTGAAGTGGGCCTAGGCCAGTTCTAAACTGCCTCAATCTTATTAGGATCCACCTGAATGCCCTCTGCTGATACAACGTTTCCCAAGAAAGTGACTGAGTCCACCACATCGGTACCTAGTAAGTATCAGGACTAACCTCAGTAGAGTAATGATGAGGTAAGTTGAGACACTCACTAGACATAAAATCTGTACATGATAAACATAAAGCTAGCAATATAAGGAACATCAATGTATGGCTAACAACATAAAGATTATTAATATAAAACAAACAAAGGAATAATAGAAACATAATTGGCACAAGAAGTAAATGGGTAATAAAGCAACAACCTAGTCAGAACACATATGAAAAATGAACGAAATCAATTAGGGGAAATGTAAGCCCCCGGTAATATTTAGGCTCTAAATACGCCAATTACTAGCCTAATGACATGAATGAGATATGTTTATTATCGTGATCGTAGTATATTGTATTTGTCCAGGGGTATATCACCAAACAGTAAATTTTATACCAATGTCCATGGAGAGTATATGTGGCAATTTTAATAAATATGATTAGAATTAATAAGAAGAATGAAAGTCACGTTTCTTTAAGTTCCATTGACAGCAAATTTAATCATCTATTGGTTGCCTTTATAAAATAGTTTATGGCCATTTTTACTAAGATGTGGATCTAAGTAATATCTACGTAGGCCACTAGCTAAATGATCAAATTAAAGATAATGGCATATGATAATAAACTCTTTTGTCCAAGCCCATGGGTTGCGTGACCAGCAACCATAATAAGTGTAGGCAATTGAAAAAAAGAAAGAAAGAAAGAAACCTTTTCTAAAGATTGGAAACATAAGCTTAAGGAGAACGACATACAACTTCTACCGAGTTGCAGAATATTGTGATTGTGACGGTTTAGAAATTGAATTGTTAGTCATCTTAAACTTACGATTGGACCGAAAGGCAAATTGAGGTGAGTTGAGGTTTACTTTCCTAGTGGGGAATTTCATTAGAACCCATGTGCTCCATATGTTAGATAAAGCTAAGTCATGTCTTCTCGTGATCCAATACTCAATTCACTTATTCTTATTTAGTACAATATTATATGTGACATGAATACATGCTTATGTGTATTACCAATTATTATGTGCCTTTATTTGTGATATTCTTATTCAGTTAAGTATTCAGTTTCAACATTAATTCATGCATCAGTGTGATCATATTCAGTAGGGAGAAGTGGAAAACCTCCCCCAGCGTGAGTGTCATGATGCCAGGGTTACCTACTCCACGCTCGCAGTTGGGGAGATAGGACGACACTCCCCCATACGTGTTCCCAGATGCTCACGTATGCAGGGCCATTATGCGTAATAATTTCCAGCAAAGTTATGTTTTATATATATATATATATATATATATATATATATATATATATATATATATATATATATATATATATATATACACACACACACACACACATACACACACCCCCCCAGTTTCTATTTCAGATATCAGTTATAGACTCAATTTCTACATTAAGTTTCAGCTTACAATTTAGCTTATAATTTCAGTTTCTAGCTTATTACTTGGCTGTAAAATTTTATATGATTTATATGACTTTTTTGTATATCCATTTTCTTTATTATTTCTCCCAGAAGGTCTCGCTCCGCCTTTTTAGGAAGTAGCCTATGAGACTTATTAGGTATCCTTTGGTGGTACTTAGCCCGTTTGGGCTTGCTACGTCATATGGCAGGTATTGATGATGCAGGTAACGAGGCACATGGCTAGAGGAGATATTCTTGATTCAGTTTATAGACTCTGTTGATTCATCCTAGCGGTAGCGGACCCTTTTCAGACTATTATTTATATCCTTTTTTTGAAGTTTATTTTATTTCCGGGGGATGCACCCGTAGGCTATGTATTTTAATTTTTTCCCAGATTCTAGAGTATCATAACTTGTTAGTGGGTAAGTATTAAAATATTTTGAAATTTATCCTTTATTTATTATTTTTATCAGTCAGCTTAAGAGCTGCAACTTGATTAGAAATAATATTTAAGTACGTTAGATTCTTTGCTGTTGAACTTGAAGTTTGATACAAATAGTACAGGGTTCACTCAACGAGTGGTAAGGGTTGAGTGCCAATCACGTCTCACCCCAGTTTGTGAGCGTGACGAGTTGATATCAGAGCAGCCAGGTTTAGGAAGTCCTAAGGAGTCATGAGTTGTGTCTAGCAGAGTCTCAATCATGGGTATATTATACACCATACTTATATTTGGGAGGCTACAGGGCATGTTAGGACTTATTTTATTTGATTCTCATATCGTGCGTTAGAGCTAAACCTTTCAGAATTCTAACACGCATTTATCTCTTGTTTCAGTGAACAAGATGGTTAGAACAAGATCTACTTCATCTTTTGTTGCTAAAAATATTGGGATACTAGCTGCTAATCATCAAGAAGCAGTACTAGAGGTGCATGCCGCACCAATAGCACCAGCTGCACTTAGAGGACGTGGCAGCGGTAGAGGTAGAGGTCAAAATGCTAGGGGTAGAGGTAGAAATGCCAGAGGTAATCTCGCTCGTAGTAGGGCCACTACACAGGAACAAGTTCCACCTCAGCGGGTTGTTAGTGATTAGGTTTAAATCACACCCCCTTCCAACCCACTCAGGGCAAATCAACCACATCAGCAGGATGATTGAATATACAAAATTTTGGACTTTCTGGAGTCCCTAGCCCATTCGGCTAGTGGTAAGGCTACACCCGTTCATGCTCTTCCTGAAGACCCTCATGTGAGGAGGTTATAGGAGATGATTTTCAATCTCCACTCGAGGTACCACCACCAGTTGTCCCTACAAATATTGCCCAGCCAGTGCAGTTACCAACACGACAACTAATATCATATGGTAAAAGATATGACTTCATATTACGATGATAAAACTTATCTTCAGATTGTAAATATCGCTATGCATAAGGAGGCTTTTGATAAAATCACTAGGGAAGCTAGAGATAACAACAAGAAGACTATAACAACAAGTTGTTATACTGGATTTTTAGTTGGGGGTAAGAACACTAATCATTCAGGTCACATTCAATCAACGACTCACTCATCTCCTTATCCAGCTCCACTCATACATGGCCAGTATAGTAAGGGTCATGCCCCTCAGGGGAAAAGTTCAACTAGTCAGGGCCAACCTCGGTTCTCCTATCCTATATGTCCTTCGTACAGCGACAAACATCCAAGGAAATGCCTTTTTGGGTCAAACAGGTTATTTCCACTGCCACGATCCGATTCATATTAAGAGAGACTGTCCACGACTTAGACAAGCTCCGGGGAAAGCTCCAACCACTCAGGCAGTATCCATGGGTAATTCTATAGTTGCACCTCCTCTAGTTCGGGCACCTAATACTCAGACTGAGCATGGTGCCAATAGAGGTGAAGCTCAAGGAGGAGGCGGACCAGCCAAATTCTATACAGTTCTAGACAGGAAAAATGATGAGGTGTCTAACAGAGTTATTACAGGTATTCTCTCAGTTTTTGGTCCCCTTACTTATGTATTAGTTGATCCTGGTTCAACTTTCTCTTATGTGTCTCCTTATTTTTGTGTCGAGTTTGGAAAAGCACCAGAAAAATTAGGGGTTCCGTTTGAGGTTTCCACACCTACAGGGGAATCTGTTAAAGTTGAGTATATATTCAGAAATTGCATCATCACAGTTCAGGGTTGAGAAACATTAACCGATTTGAACTTGTTAGATATAGTAAACTTGCTCCAGTATTGTTGGTGTTATTGTACTGTTGTTGTGCTGGTCTATACTGCTGATTTTGCTGCCCCCAATTCTGACCACCTTGTCTCTGACCTCCATACTTGCCAACATAGTTCATGTTCTCATGATAGTTCCGGTTGTCACTTTCACTACTTCACGAACACAAGTATGGTTGGTTAATGCATGGTGTACATAATCCCACATTAGTCATGTCAACTATGTGTGCTTGCTTCTGGCCTGATTCATCAATCTTCTTAGTGAGGATACTCATTTGCGTCATCAGAGTGGCCATATTTTCGACTATGGAATTGTTCGGGTTCAACGCTACTGAGTGAACTATAGGGGTGATTGTGG
The DNA here is from genome assembly GCF_000390325.3 of Nicotiana tomentosiformis. Lineage (NCBI taxonomy): Eukaryota > Viridiplantae > Streptophyta > Magnoliopsida > Solanales > Solanaceae > Nicotiana > Nicotiana tomentosiformis. The sequence goes on along the minus strand of NC_090815.1, from coordinate 3,148,287 downwards.
AGTCTCTTGTCATCTATCCCGAGTTTGGAGCCATTTTATCTTGTAAGACCTTACACTCTCTAAATGACTTGCTCAAAAATGCTCTACCTGCTGAAGCATCAACATTGGCCTTTAAGTTGTCTGCCAATCCCATTTAAAACCGTTGTCCCAACATCTGATCTGGAATGCCATGGTGTGGACACTTAACCAACATACTTTTAAATCTCTCCCACGTTTCTTGTAATATTTCAGTTAGTTTCTGCTTGAAGCTCAATATCTCATCAACCTGCTTGGCAGTCTTATTAAGTGGGTAGAACTTATTCAAAAATTACTTGACTAATTCCTCCCAAGTTGTGATGGAATTTATGGGGAGCGAATTAAGCCAAGTTTGGGCTTCTCCTCTCACTGAGAATGGAAACAACAACAGTCTTATTGTTAATGTCACATTTGGTTGCCTTTGCGTGACACAAATTGACTAAAAAAGATTCAGATGTTGATGTGGATCTTCAATGTAAGACCCGGAGAACAGTCTCTTGTTCTGCAGCAGATGTAGCATGTTGTTTGTGATTTGGAATGACTTCGCTTGTATCTGAAAGACTGCGATTGCAGTTGCCAAATTTTCAGTGGTGGGTTGTGCCCAATCATACAAAGCTGCTTCTGGCACATGAGGTGCCACACCCTGATTGTTCGGGTCATTCACATTGTTTCGATTGTTTTGATGATCCAAAACGTCACCCATATCTAACTCACTTTGTTCTCTTGGGTGTTGTTGTTGTTTGTCCTTATTGTTTGCAGATTTAATGCTTTGAAAGCTTTCTCAAGATCCGGTAATGCTTCAAACAATTCACCAGTTCTTGAGGAGTTTCTAGGTATACACCTATAACACACAAGAATAAAAATGTTAGACTTTTTGTATAATGAATAAAAATTGAGAAAATTGACTAAACTAAGAATCCTAACAATTCTTCTAGCTGTAATTAATAACATTGTTGCTTCCTCGGCAACGGCGCCAAAATTTGATCACGCCCAACTATGCCTCCTAAAAGATCTAGCGGTCGTTGCAAATATAATTCGGTTTACAAGTCCAGAGTCAAATCCCACAAGGAAATAACAGACTAATTACAACCAATAGTTTTGCACAAATTTAAGTAATCAGTCTTCAAAAATATTATTTAACGATTTGAGAGTTTACTAACTAAAATCAAAGTAATTAAAATGCAGTATTTTATAACTTAGCAAAGCAAATATTGTAGACAAGATTTGGAAAAGTCTAAGGTTATTATTTTTCCCTATTGTCGGAATCTTCCCCGCTACGTTTCTTATAAATTCGTCTCAATATTCTCTAACAATCGTGAGTACCTTGAGTGTCGTAGCTCTCTCTCTAGCAACTACCATAATTTACTAGACGTATTCTTTCGAACTACGCTAGCTGACACTAATTCCCCACTCACTACGATCGCACCAAGACTTTGTTATCTCTAATCCTGCCTTTAAACTCTCTGTATTGATCTCTCAACTACGTTAGGAGTGGTGTTATTCAACAACTACCTAAATATATACTCTCTCTCGAGAAATATACACACTAAATAGGCACAATTAATTGATAGCTCTTTAATTAACAACAATGAAAATATAGTTGAACAAGTAGAAAAAAATCAAAGGTAAATCTATATTAAACGCAGTAGAAAATCATCCTCCAATAGGTTCCATCAAACCTTAGATAAGAGAGTTTAGCTACTCATAAATACAACAACAATCAACATAATGTTCGAAGATATTAAACTACAAAGTAAAGAGATAAAGGAAGGAAATCTCGTTTTGATCTTGCTCCACAGTGCTTGGCAGCCTTTTTCTTCTCCAAAATCATATCCAACCCTAGAATAACTCGTTTGGAGAGTATTTATGTCAATCCATGGTCCAAATACGGGTTGGGGTCTTTTAACCCGTAACTTTTAATTACCGTACTATAGATCTCGCGAAGCCTAGTCTATAGCGTGGTCAATCTGGCTATAGACCTCGCGAAGCCTGGTCTATAGCGCGGTCGATCTGGTTATAGATCTTACAAAGCTTGGTCTGTAGTACGGTTTGGATACTTGATATTTTTGTGCTCTTTTCTTATATTGTTTTGTACTCTTTTTGTACAACTTTCGTTTGACGATTCCTTCCGTTATTCCTACACATAAAACAACACAATTTAGCTCAAATATATAACTCATTATAATAACAAAATATAGAATGAATAATGTGCTAAAAGTATAGCATTTTGGCCTCACATCGCATCTGTATCTTATCAAGTTTGTAGGTCCCAAAGATTGTTTAGGCAACTGCAACGGGAAAGTTCGATAACACGTTATACTTTATGGCTCAATTTAGAAAGTACATTAGCTGATTGGTTAACTTTTCTGTAACAATAATGAATCACACAAGATTGCTGCTGAAGTATATGTAATCAGGGGCGTATGTACCGTTGTATATATAGGTTCAATTAAATTCATAACTTTCGACGTGGAGCATAAATTTATATATAAAAATTTATTAGAATTATAATAAATTATAGAGATTCACCCATAACTTTAAGATTATAATGGGTTTGATGATAAAAACCTAAAAGTTGTACCCATAAAATTTAAATTCTGGATTCGCCTCTGTATGTAATGATTCATTAGTGGTGTCTTCCAACTTCCGGGGAAATTTAAATTTTCCTTTCAACATTTTAATATTCAAAAGAGAGTCAAACTCCAAAATAATCTTGTAAAAGCCTTTTGAATAGCACCATCTCAATCTCAGTAAAACTGCCGAAGCTTTAAGCATGTTGTCAAATGTCACAACCAATAGCATATGAAAAGGCCATAATTAAGTCACATATGTGATCCCTAACAATACCTCCAGATCAATCATATTGTCACTCAGCCAACTACCATCAATATTCACCTTCACCCACCCAAATGCGTGTTTTTCCCATATCACAATAATACACTTGAATCTAGAAAATAGAGATTAAAAATAAATACAAAGCCTATGCCAGCTAATAGACATATCAAATGGAATATTGTGTTTAGAGACAATCTATTTTAAATGATTAACAACATAGAACTTAACTCTAGCAAAAAATAAAACTTAGTATCTCCGTACCTTGAGGCACATCAAGCCTTCCAAAATTTCCAGCATATTACTATCGGGGTAACTGATATTCGGTCAAAAAATGTATATATTTAACCATTGTTGTCTAACATTCTAGTACTTTTAATCATCTTTTGAGTATTAATTATATTATTTTATATTTAATATTATATTTTAACTGTGTAGGAATAAAGCGATAGGGATAAAGAAATTTGGAGAAAAATTAAATAAAACGCAAAAGAAAAAGAAATAAAAATAAAAGAATAAAAAGGAAGGAGACAAAGGGGGACACCATTTGGTATTTATCCTCTAAGTGGAATACAAAAAATAAGAAATACAATTCAAAGCAAGCAAGGAATTGAAATTGCAAATCGCCATTGGTTCCGGCGATAGGCCAGCGCGACACGCTGTGTTGGGTGATTTTTCCTATTTTGTCTGAGATAAAGTTGATTCAATCCTATACGATCTCAACTCGTATAAAAGGGGTCTTAAATCTAATTTGAAGGGGATCTAACATATTTTTCGGAAGAGAACACACCACTTTGGAGGGAGAATGTAAATTATGCTTGGATGAGGCTTCTAACTAGTTTTTCTTCTCTTATCTTCTCTTCCTTTAGTCTCATAGTTTATTAGTTCTAGAGTTGTAGGTGCTACGTGAATATTGTGGTTATTCTTTTATCATATTGGTTTATTTATTCAATCTCATGCTTAATTATTCAATTGTTTGATCACCAATTGAATACTATCCACGAATCTAGGATTGAACTCGGGAGAGAGAATTTTAGATTGTATATAGGATTGAGTAGGGTGAGATTTTGAACCTGAGCATTGAGGAACAGATTTGCGGTTAGGATATGGATATACCTAATGACCTTGCTTGGTTACTATATAGGAATTATTAATGGGTTTCTTGTTAATCCTAATTCCATAGGAATATAGGTATTAGGTTAGCTTGAATAGGCGAGTAGTACTTCGGAAAAATACTACGAGTAATATTAACCCTATCAATCAATAAACCAGATAAATTAATTAGGTAGTTCAAGTGAAAGACTCAACGAGATTATTAGCTAACTCATAACTCTAGATTATTGTCTCTCATTGAATTCGTAATTAAAGCTTGCTGAGTTATTTTCTTTAATCTCTCAGTTTACTACTCTACATTAGTTTTAGTTAAATTTTTACACATTAGGAATCGCTTGAATAGATTAATTGTTTGAGTTTAATTTAGTTGATTGTTAATCACAAGTCCTCGTGGCAACGATACTCTACTTATCACTTTATTACTTGTCGATCACGTATACTTGCGTGTACGTTTGGGAGCAATAGTAACTCTCACAATAAATTGATGTATCGTGTTTCTTGGCTTGTGATTCCATCATCTGTTAAATAGTGTGATCATCAAATTGTCCTCCAGGCTAATTTGCAACGCCCCCAATCACTCAGTTGAGGTAATTAAAATGTCGAACAATGGTAATTTTATTTATTACCTAGAATCATTTATTGATGCAGGTTGCTACTGGAGGGGTTGGAAAACCCAGCAATTAAGTACAACTATCGGGAGCAGAATCAAGAAGTGGACCTCCTCGCGAAGGAAGGAGTAAGAATGAAACTATTTGGCAGCTCACATTTTTTGGTAGTTCTTATTTGCAAATATATTAAGAACTATTTTAAAAGAACTACGTCGACTTGTAATAGTACTAATATCTTGACTTACAATATTACTCTACACAAGAGCAATGCTCCCCATCATGTGTAATTTCGTTATATATATATATATATATATAACTAAAAAGAAAAACATAAGGTGCATTTAGCCAAGACGTTTATATATATATATATATATATATATATATATATATATATATATATATATATATATGTATAACTAAAAAGAAAAACATAAGGTGCATTTAGCCAAGACGTTTTCTCTCTCTTTTAAGGTTAGTTTAGTTTGGTTCCTCGTATCATATTACATGGCGGGGAATGCGAGATAATTTGGAATAATTGGTATAGATGAAATCATTGATGGTCTAAAGTTAAAATATCAAAAACTTAGAGCGGTTCCTTTTTTTGGGGAGGGGGGCAATTTATCGGCTTGCACAAATTTTCTTTTTCAATTTTTTTTTTTTATATTTTTAAATCCCTCCCAAATTAGGATTATTTATAGTTGTTTACCCGAAAAAGGGATAGAGTTGAATTTATGCGTAGTTCCGAAGATACGTGGTACAACTTAATTCAGAACGCTAGGATAAATTAAAGTATGGATATAGGTTGGAGAAAAACGTAATCTTATGCCAATCAATTATGAATAGTGAAATTTAGGATTTAACAAAAATAGAATCAATCTAAGAAACTAGAAAGATCCCTCTTGCTTGTAGATGAGATAATACAATTTATGATAGTGTAAGTCCTCCTAATTGGCCTCCTTACAAAAATGATAAACAAGTCCTTTTATAGTGAAGGAACTTTGGCTCCAAGCATAATAAAATAAACATTCAGTGGGAAACCCATGATAAATCAGCTTTTCCATAATTTCTGCCAAGATTCCCTTTAGTGGGATTACAACGGCTTTTATCTGTGAGACCGATCTTGCTTAGAACCCTCGATTTGGTTCGAGCTTGATTTCGGCTCGAACTTGTGATCTTGACTCGAGCTCGATCCCGGTTCAAGCCCTCGAACGGATTCCTGGTCGATGTAGGTTGGTTTTTGGATTATCCGCACGATAGATCTACCCGCGTCATGGTTCGATTCTTATTCGAGTTTGATTATGATACCGATCTCAACACGGACCGGCCTTCCTAGGCTCTAGATTAGTTCCCCTCCCCCCCTCCCCCTTCGGGATCTTACTTCGATATATCACCCATCGAACCGTATCGGATACGCCAAATCCATTTTGACCGCATACAAATAGTCCCCTCGTTTCTCAGAAATAAATATGACGAGAAACGATATGATTTTCAACAGCTCGATCGGATTATATTCTGTTGATTCCATCAGGTTCGGTCATGATGCACATGATAGCTGTCCTGTCGGTTTAGTCTCCCAAGGCATTCAATGCATATCAGGCGGTAGTCGGCCACTGCTGATAATGAACCGCCGTCGCTTTGAGCCTATAAATCACTCTCACTTTTATCTTTTACCAATTTTACATCTTCAATCTTCTAAAATTTCTCAATCTCTTCTTACAAAAAAGATGTGATTTCTGTCCGAAAGGATCCCTCAATTCTACCAAATCTCTATCACCTCCCCCTGCTCCTTATTTTTGAATTCAAAAAATGGCGAAAATATCGCAAACAGTTCCTCAGAAGGAGAAAGCTTCATCTTCACAGTGTGTCGCCGATGAGACACCGGTGGAACCACGGCCAGAAGAGTGTGTCCCCGGGGCGTGCGTCCTTACTTCAGATTTTAAAGTTGATAAAGGTTCATCGGTCCCTGGCCGGTGTGAGCCGGTATCGAGGTACATGTGTTCGATTACTGAGAAGCACCTCGATCTGTTAAAGAAGGATTGTAATTAGGGGAAAAAAGAAGTGATAGTACCTACCCCTGACGAAGACATTACTTCTCACGTGAAAGGGTTTTTGAACGTATATACCTATCCTTTCACTTTGGGTCCCCTCGATTCCGTCGTTATCGACTTTTGTCGACAGTATCAGGTAACCTTAGGCTAGGTCCATCCTTCTTTGTGGCGGATCGTTATTCTGATCCGATATTTCGTGAGCAAAATCGAGGGGATATCGTTCACCCTTGATCATCTTATCCGGCTATACCGTCCCCGACTTTTTCGGGGAGGGTTAATAAAACTCCAGCGTCGAGCTACCAAGGCCTTGTTCTCGAGTATTGATGAGGACAAGGACCGGGGTTGGATGAGCAGGTTCGTTCGAGTAAGGACTTCGGACCTGATCCCGAACGAAAAGATGCCCTTTCCCGAGGGGTGGAATTTGAAACGTAAGTGTGATTTTGCTCTTGTTTCTATTTTGTTCTTTCATTTGTTCTCTTATCGACACTCCCCTTTTTCGTGATGTAGCGGTTTCCTGGATTCCCGGAGCGGTTCCCAACCTCAAGAATTGGGTACGGGCTCTTGTTTCGACTTCCACATACATCGAGCGCTCATGGTGTGATTTGTCTAAGGGTCGGTGGGAGGCCAAAAACCACGGTAAGCTAATTTCTCGGAATCTGACGAGGCACTTCTCGATATATTTTTGATAAGGTTTCCCATATGCAGGTTTGGGTAAGGATACGGTCTTGAGACCTCTGTCTAATGAGGAGGATGTCTCGACTGTCGTTCCAAAGCCTATAAAGGAAAATAAAAAGAAGAGAGCTTCGTTGTCTGAATATCCAAAATCGAAGAAGAGGACGGCTCGCAAACCAAACAAGAATGTCATTCCTTTGACCGTAGAATCCGTTTTGCGCCTAAGGGATGAAGAAGAAGAAGAAGAATATGATGAGTCCACGCTGGCGGTCCGGACGAAGAGAGCCACCGATGCTTCAATGCCGGCTGGATCGATGATGCCCTATGGGGCTCTGTCTCGAACTGAAAATATACCGGAGAGTGGTTCCGGCAGAGTCCCCGAACTATCGGATATTGAAGATATCTCTCATCGGAATCAACCCGCAGGGGTTACAATCAGGGAGCCCTTCGAACCCCTCCGAGCCGAGGTGAATGTTCCGAGCAATTCATTCAAGGCAGCAGCTATCGAGGACTCGCCTCTCTTTCCCGCTTTTTCCGCAGGGGTGATTCGAGAAGCTCAAGCTCTGGGGGCCCTTAATCTAGATAGGCCTCGCGATGAAGAGGATCCGTTTCGTGACCTGTTCACTGGTATCGAGGACGTTGCCGGTGCCGGTACCGGTGATGAATCGGATCTTTTTCACGGTTTGCGGCAGGCTTTGGACCAAGTGAGTCTTTTCAAAACCTTTTTGTTGGTATTGCCTTTATGTTCGTCTTTCGTTAACTTCGCTCCTTGTTTCTTCGTAGGCTGCGGCAGTCCATCAAGAACAATGTTCTCGTTCCCAGAATGAGCTGCATCGATACGAGGCTGACCTGAAACACGTTATCGATGAGAGGAACTCTCTCAAACTTTCCTTAGGACAGAGAGAGGAGGAAATAAAAGATCTCCGGGACGAACTGTCCAAGGCTTATCTAGACCAGAATGATTTGTCTGAGCAGGTAATGATGCTTTTGAAAACCTATGGGTTCGATACCGGAACGGTATCTAACATTTCAGTCTCACAGCTGTAGCAAAAAATCAAGATGATAGGGGGACTTCGTGAGGAGGTTGATGTGATACGGATGGAATCCTTACGGTGGAAAGAAGGTATGGACCGCTTTGCTGCAGAAAAAGAGACCGCTCGAGACCAGCTATCGTCGTATGAAACCCAACTTCAAAAGGTGAAAGAGAAAAACCTGGTTCAAGCAAAGAAAATCGAGGAGCTTGAGGCTCGGTTGGCCTCAGTACTCGCCAAGGCCGAATCCGATGCCGAAAAGGCAAAGATTTGTGCGGATGCGCTCGTGGCCATCTATCGGGCTGATGCTGAAGCTGCCCAAGTTCAGGCAAGAGAGGCAGCCGAATCCACCGATGGTCAGGCGCATTGGGTTGCCGAACTTGCTAAGCACCGATCCAGGAGAGAAACCCTCGAGGAGATTCATGCTTACGGCTTCGATCTCACGGAAGAGATAAAAAGGGCAAAAGAACTCGAGTCTGATGCCGAAGCTCTGATTTCCGATGATGATGATGATGACGATGGGAGCAAAAGTGGATCCGAGAGCGGGGGGGGGGAATCCGATAAAGAAAAGATCGCTCCCGTTTAATAATTTATTTTTTTTTGCTGTAGCCACCCATATAAATAAATTTTGTGTATAGGCCTCTTCTTTTGCCGACTTGCTTTTGATTCTGTTTCCTGGGTTGCCGTGATTTGTCTCATGAATATTTCCATAACATTTTAAACCAATTAATCAAAATCGAACCTCGCAGTCTCTTCAACCTAGCGAGTGTCTGCTTGTGCTCGATTTAGTTGTCAACGATTCAATTTTGAAGAGAATATAGCCTGTGGGCTTGGTCGAATGAATGATTCAAACTTGAATTAAAGAACAGCCTGTATGCTTGATCGAGTGAATGATTCGAACCTGAATTAATGAAGCCCGTAGGCTATTTGATCGAGTGAGTGTTTGCTCAGATTCGAATTAAATAATAACCCGCAGGTTTGGTCGAGTGAATGATTCGAACTCGAATTAATGCAGCCCGTAGGCTATTCGTTCGAGTGAGTTTTTGCTCGAACTCGAGATAAAAAATAACCCGTAGGCTTGATCGAGTGAATGATTTGAACTCGAATTAATGATCGAGTGAGTGTTTGCTCGAACTCGAATTAAAGAATAGCCCGTAGGCTTGATCGAGTGAATGATTCGAACTCGAATTAATGCAGCCCGTAGGCTATTTGATCGAGTGAGTGTTTGCTCGAACTCAAAATGAGAAATAGCCCGTAGGCTTGATCGAGTGAATGATTCGAACTCGAATTAATGCAGCCTGTAGGCTATCTGATCGAGTGAGTGTTTGCTCGAACTCAAAATAAAAAATAGCCCGTAGGCTTGATCGAGTGAATGATTCGAACTCGAATTAATGCAGCCCGTAGGCTATTTGGTCGAGTGAGTGTTTGCTCGAACTCGAATTAAAGAATAGCCCATAGGCTTGATCGAGTGAATGATTCGAACTCGAATTAATGCAGCCCGTAGGCTATTTGGTCGAAACAGTTTTTGCTCGAAAAATAAAAAAATATAGCCCGTAGGCTTAATGGTCACATTATATCTTGATTCTTCACATGTTATTACATGCCTGGGTTCGGGCCAACTTATATGAGCATGGCTTGCTTCGGATATTATCATAGGTGAAAAAACTCTCTTATGGGGCCTCGGATATTATCATAAGTGCTGCATGACATGTGGTTTCCTCATTAAAAACCTTGCCGAAAAATCCATTTGGGATAAAAAATCGGTCTTAAGGAAAAAAGAGTGCAATGCGTGCTTTCTGATGAGAGATCCGTCCCTGTTCGGACTTCTGCAGGGGTCAGTTTCGAGATGTAAATGAACATGGAAAGGTTGTGCCTTAACAGTAGTACCGTTTCAGATGCGATACATTCCAGTTGCTTGATAACTGTTTGCCGTTTATAATGCCGATCCTGTATGATCCCTTTCCGATGTCCTCGAGCACCTGATATGGTCCTTCCCAATTTGGTCCTAGCTTCCCTTCATTCGGATTCTGGGTATTGATAGTAATTTTTCTTAACACTAAGTCCCCAGGCTTGAAATGGCGGAGCTTGGTTCTTCGGTTATAATACCTTTCGATTCGTTACTTTTGGGCGGCCATTCGGACGAGGGCAGTTTCTCGCCTTTCGTCCGAAAGTTCGAGGCTTGTGTTCATAGCCTCGTTATTTGATTCTTCCATCGAGAATCAAAATTTGGCACTAGGTTCACCAACTTCGACTGGTATTAATGCTTCGGATCTATATACTAAGGAGAACGGTGTCGCCCCCGTACTGGATTTTGATGTTGTCCGATATGCCCAAAGGACTTCGGGCAGGATTTCTCTCCATCTCCCTTTAGCATCGTTCAACCTCTTCTTTAAGTTTTGAATGACAGTTTTATTCGTTGATTCGGCCTGCCCGTTCCCACTGGGGTGGTACAGCGTCGACAGTATCCTTTTTATCTTGTGGTCTTCGAGGAATTTTGTTACTTTGCCGCCAATGAATTGCTTTCCATTGTCACATACTATTTCGGCGGGTATCCCGAACCGGCATATGATATGATCCCAAATAAATTCTATAACTTCTTTCTCTCTTATTTTCTCGAACGCCTGCGCTTTAACCCATTTAGAAAAATAGTCAGTCATAAACAAAATGAATTTAGCTTTACCTGGGGTCGATGGCAGAGGGCCGACGATATCCATTCCCCATTTCATGAAAGGCCACGGGGATAGGACCGAGTGGAGTTGCTCTCTGGGCTGGTGGATCATTGGCGCGAACCTTTGACATTTATCACATTTACGAACAAATTCCTTCGTATCTTTGCCCATATAGATCCAATAATACCATGCTCTGATTATTTTTTGGACTAATGTGTCGGCTCCGGAGTGATTCCCACAAGTACCCTCATGCACTTCTCGTAGGACATATCGACATCCCCCGGACCCAAGCATACAGCCAATGGTCCGTCGAATGTTCTTCGGTACAGTGTTCCATTCGAAGCCAGAGTGAATCGAGTGGCCTTGGTCCGTAGGGTTCTGGACTCTTTAGGGTCCAATGGGAGTTTTTCGTTTTTCAAATATTCGATATACTTATTTCTCCAATCCCAAGTTAAGCTTGTAGAATTTATTTCGGCGTGTCCTTCTTCGACTACCGATCTCGAAAGTTGAACCACATTCCCCGAGCCCGTATCATCTACCTCGACCGATGACCCCAAATTCGCTAGTGCGTCGGCCTCATTATTTTGCTCCCATGGTACATGCCGTAAAGTCCATTATTTGAAATGGCGCAAAGTGATAAGCAGCTTATCTAAATACCTCTGCATTCTACCTTCTCGAACTTCGAAAGTTTTGTTTACTTGACTCACCACCAGCAAGGAATCGCAGTTGGCTTCAATAATTTCTGCTCCCAAATTTCTAGCTAGCTCGAGACCTGCAATCATAGCTTCGTACTCGGCCTCGGCCTCGTTGTTAGTCAATCTGATAGTTTTAATAGATTGTCTAATAATGCCACCCATGGGTGGTTTCAAAACTATGCCCAGACCAGACCCTTTTACGTTTGAATCCCCATCCGTAAAAAGGACCCATACCTCCGATGATGTACCTGATTTCAACAGTTCTTTTTCGGCTTCGGGCATGAGGGCTGGTGTGAAATCAGCCATGAAGTCTGCTAGGACTTGAGACTTAATGGCCGTACGGGGTCGATATTCGATATCGTACCCACTGAATTCGACGGCCCATTTGGCCAGCCGGCCTGATAACTCGGGTTTGTGCAAAATATTACGAAGCGGGTAAGTAGACAATATGCATATGGGATGACATTGGAAATACGGCCTTAACTTCCTTGAGGCGCTTATCAGTGCAAGCACCAACTTTTCTAGGAGTGGATATCTAGTCTCCGCCTCTCCTAAGGTTTGACTCGTATAATAAACTGGAAATTGCGTACCTTGCTCTTCTCGAACCAGGACACCGCTTATGGCGACTTCTGACACTGCTAAGTACAAGCAAAGTTTTTCATCGATTTTTGGAGTGTGAAGCAGTGGTGCGCTTGACAGATATCATTTTAGTCCTTCTAATGCTTGTTGGCACTCCAGGGTCCATGAAAAATCGTTCTTCTTTTTGAGTAGAGAAAAGAAATTATGACTTCGATCGGATGACCTCGATATGAATCGGCTTAGGGCGGCGATCCGACCCGTTAGTCTTTGCACGGCCTTTACGCTGTCTACGACGGTGATGTCTTCAACAGCCTTGATTTTATCGGGGTTAATCTCTATTCCCCGATGTGATACCATGAAGCCGAGGAACTTGCCCGAACCGACACCGAAGGCATATTTTTCGGGGTTGAGCTTCATTTTGTATTTCCTCAGAATCTCGAACGTTTCCTGCAAATGAATTAAATAGTCCTCTGCGCGCAGGGATTTGACTAACATGTCATCAATATAAACCTCCATTGATTTTCCTATTTGTTCTTCGAACATTTTATTCACTAGGCGTTGGTAAGTGGCCCCTGCATTTTTTAGCCCGAAGGGCATCACATTATAACAATACGTCCCATATTTGGTGACAAACGAGGTTTTCTCCTGGTCCTCTGGGTTCATCTGTATTTGATTATACCCGGAATAGACATCGAGAAAAGTGAGGATCTCGTGGCCGGCCGTGGCATCGATCATGCGATCGATGTTGGGCAATGAAAAGAATCCTTGGGGCATGCTTTGTTCAAATCCTTATAGTCCACGCACATCCTAAGTTTGTCCCCTTTTTTAGGGACTACGACTACGTTGGCTAACCATTCGGGGTATTTTACCTCCCGAATGGACCCTATTTTGAGAAGTTTGGTTACCTCGTCCTTTATGAAGGCGTTCTTTCTATCGGACTGGGGTCTTCTTTTTTGTTTCACCGGTCTGAACCGATGGTCCAAACTTAGCTGGTGCATCGTTATTTCCGGCGGGATCCCTGTTATATCTAAATGGGACCAGGCGAAACAATCGATGTTATTGATAAGAAATTGAACGAGTTTCTTTCTGAGTTCAGGGCTCAGCCCTGTCCCCAAGTATACCTTTTGCTCGGGCCGACGCTCGATTAATACGACTTGTTCTAGCTCTTCGATCGTTGATTTTGTGGCATCGGAGTCATCGGGAGTTACGAAATATCGAGGGACCCTTTGGTCTTTATTCTCTTCGACTTTCTGGTTGTCAGGCTGGGTTGGAGTCACTGTCTGTGATTGCTATTTGGTGTCCCGTTCTCCTTCCGGGCCTGGTCCCTTTATCGGCGAAAGTGAGGACACTAGTTTGGCTTCATCGACAGCGAACATTTCTTTTGCGGCTGGCTGCTCTCCGTATACCATTTTGACATCTCCCGACGCCGGAAATTTGAGGACTTAGTGCAGGGTCAAAGGCACGGCTCTCATGTTGTGGATCCATGGCCTTTCGAAAAGGGCGTTATACCTCATATCGCCTTCGATCACGTGAAACTTTGTTTCCTGGACAGTTCCAGCCATGTTTATTGGCAAGGCTATCTCCCCTTTGGTGGTTTCGCATGCCATATTGAACCCGTTTAGGACCAGAGTTGCAGGTACGATTTGATCCTGCAGGCCAAGTTGCTCTACTACCTTTAATCGGATGATATTGGTCGAGCTACCTAGATCGATCAACACACGCTTAATCTTAGTTTTATTTACGAGTACGGATATTACCAGGGGGTCGTTGTGAGGTTGGATGACCCCTTCTGCATCTTTATCACCAAAGGACAAAGTCCCCATGGGTGCGTACTCTCGAGTCCGAGATCGCTTTTCCCTCACCATCGATGTTTTAGTGCGCTTAAGCATCGATCCTCGGGGAGTATCGGTGCCGCCGATGATCATGTGGATAACGTGCTATGGTTCTTCTTGCTCGTTCTGCTTGCTGACATCCCTGCTTCTAAATTGGCTCTTTGCTCTATCACTCAGAAACTCCCGAAGGTGCTCTTTGTTAAATAGGCGAGCTATTTCCTCTCTTAGTTGCTTGCAATCTTCCGTTCTGTGGCCATGGGTTCCATGGTATTCGCACGTTTGATTGGGATTTCTCCGGGCAGGGTTGGTTTGCATTGGTCGGGGCCATTTAGTGTCTTTGATGCGTCCGATGGCCGATACGAGAGCGGATGCGCCAACGCTGAAGTTATACTCTGATAATCGAGGTGCTTCTATAGGCTCGGCATATTTGCCGAAGCCGCTCTTACTCATAAGCCCCCGAGAATTTTGTCCCCAATCAATTCTTTGACTGTTCCGAACTGCGTTGCGTGTTGAACCACTGTTCACTCGATCGGTGATGTATGGTCGATATCGGTCTCTGTTTGACCTTTGTTCTCTGTTGATCTGCTTTTGATTAATAACTGTCATGTTCTGATGAACAGGTCCGTACGGGATCCCCGACTGATCGTCCTCGACCCTAATTTTCGATTGATATCGGTTATGTACATCTGCCCAAGTTACCGCCGGGTACTCGATCAAATTTTGCTTCAGCCGATGTGATGCTGTCAAACTTAGCTCGTTCAATCCTTTGGTGAAAGCTTGTACGGCCCAGTTGTCGGTGACCGGGGGTAATTTCATGTGTTCCATTTGAAATCGGGATACGAATTCCCTCAGCATTTCTCCCTGCCTTTGCTTTACTTTGAAGAGGTCTGACTTTCTCGTTGCGACCTTTATGGCACCAGCATGTGCTTTTACGAACGAATCTTCCAACATGGCAAAAGAATCGATGGAATTTGGTGGTAGATTGTGGTACCAAATCATAGCTCCTTTCGAGAGGGTCTCCCCGAACTTTTTCAATAGCACGGATTCGATCTCGTCATCTTCCAAATCGTTGCCTTTTATGGCACACGTGTAAGAGGTAACATGTTCGTTAGGATCGGTCGTACCGTTGTATTTCAGAATTTTGGGCATACGGAACTTTTTGGGGATTGGCTTTGGTGCCGCACTCGATGGAAAAGGCTTTTGTATGAATTTTTTTGAATCAAGCCCTTTTATCATTGGCGGAGCTCCCGGGATTTGATCGACCCTAGCATTATACGTCTCCACCCTCTTGTCGTTATCTTCGACTCGTTTCGTGAGTTCCTCGAGCAGTTTAGTAATTCCGGGATTAGTCCCCGATTCCTGCTCGTTAGATTTTACTATGGCAGGCTCTGTTTTGGGGGTGACCTCTCGAAGTGGGTTGGAAACCGGCTTGCTTTGTGCGCGAGTTTGGCTCTGTAGCTGAGCTATTGCTAATTGTTGGGCTTGTAACATCTCGAAGATCATGCGTAAGCTGGTCCCGATATCCTCCGGGTTTTGGGTGTCTTGGGCTACGGATCGAGCACCGCCCTGAATGCTTCTTTCCGGTTTGGAACGCTGGTTTGCTTCCAAAGCAATTTGTGAATTAACATCTAGTGGTATTCCGGCTCGAATCTCGGGTAGTGCCAAGTTGTTGGTTTCATCTTGAAGGCCAGCTTCGTAGTCGGTCGGCGAAGCCATTTGGTCGGTGGCTATTCGTAGCCGAGCCTGAATTGAAGGTTGTTTTCGAAAATAAGTGAGCACTATTATCCTCGGCCCCACGGTGGGCGCCAAACTGTTTACCCGAAAAAGGGATAGAGTTGAATTTATGCGTAGTTCCGAAGATACGTGGTACAACTTAATTCAGAACGCTAGGATAAATTAAAGTATGGATATAGGATGGAGAAAAACGTAATCTTATGCCAATCAATTATGAATAGTGAAATTTAGGATTTAACAAAAATAGAATCAATCTAAGAAACTAGAAAGATCCCTCTTGCTTGTAGATGGGATAATACAATTTGTGATAGTGTAAGTCCTCCTAATTGGCCTCCTTACAAAAATGATAAACAAGTCCTTTTATAGTGAATGGACTTTGGCTCCAAGCATAATAAAATAAACATTCAGTGGGAAACCCATGATAAATCAGCTTTTCCATAATTTCTGCCAAGATTTCCTTTAGTGAGATTACAACGGCTTTTATCTGTGAGCCCGATCTTGCTTAGAACCCTCGATTTGGTTCGAGCTTGATTTCGGCTCGAACTTGTGATCTTGACTCGAGCTCGATCCCCGTTCAAGCCCTCGAACGGATTCCTGGTCGATGTAGGTTGGTTTTTGGATTATCCGCACGATAGATCTACCCGCGTCATGGTTCGATTCTTGTCCGAGTTTGATTATGATACCGATCTCAACACGGACCGGCCTTCCTAGGCTCTAGATTAGTTCCCCCCTCCCCCCGGATATTACTTCGATATATCACCCATCGAAACGTACCGGATACGCCAAATCCATTTCGACCGCATACAATAGTGTTTTCACACTTACCCTCCAGTGTGACTCGAACCCAGGACCTAACGGTCGTGTGGAGGCGCTTTACCAATTTCTTGGAATTTTTATTTTAAGGAAAAAAAAAGGGTTTATAAAAACTAAAGTTTATGGAGTTATTTTTATGCAAATGGCCCAAAATATTCTCTTTCTTCATTTAGGTCCCAGAGACACTCCTTTCATTTCAGTTCTCACTTCTCAAAACTCTCCCCCATATTTCCAAATTCAAATTGAAGATATATATTCGTGAGTCGATCAACTACTCTCTTCGCATCACTGTTTCAACGATAACAATTAAAGCTTCAAGCCTCTAGAGAATCACTCATTCTCTTTTGAAATCAGTATCTTTCTCTACAAGTCAGCGCCCTAGGTTTTTTCGTAATATTCTTTTCCAATATTATAGAGATAAGTGATATAGCCAGGGGACTTAATCCTTCTGGTACTACAGAAGCATCAAAAAGTACTGGTTTTGATGCAAATCGAATTGCTGAATTGAAATCTTGGCTTACTTCCTAATTTGACGTTGCAGGTAAAGATATCCCTAACTTTGAGTATATTCCTAGAAGTATCGGTGAATTACACAAGATTGCCACTCTATCACAAGCCAAAACTCAAGCTGCTGTTATTGTTGCCAATGATTACCGTCAAAAGGCAGCTGAGTACATGTCCCAAGGTCATATTTTCACTTTAATGTTTTCCTAAAAGATGATTTCCTAGAAAATAAGTGGTTTTCTTTCTTATTTGAAAATGTTATCCTATGAGCATTTATATATAAACTATGCGACCCTATGGAGAGTTGGGAGTTGGGTGGGAGGGGTGGGTTGGGGGTTGTTGGGTGTGCAGGCGAAGAGAGGTTCAGTGGTTGGGGGAGGTGGTGGAAGGATTGAAACTATGAGAGTTTCAGAAAGTGTTTTCCGTTCTTTTGCTAGGGAAAGCAACTACAACAACAATAACAAACCCAGTGTAATCCCGCAAGTAGGACCTGTGAGGGTAGTGTGTACGCAGACCTTACTTCTATCTTGTGAAGATAGAGAGGCTATTTTCGATAGATTCTCGACTTAAGGAACGCTAAACAGGAAGCAACCAACAATAATAACAACAAGAAAAGAACAAAGACACTACGTGTAATAACAAATCTCTAAGAAAAAAAATACTAAGAATACAACTAGTAATACTAGTAAGAATGACATAACATGGAATAACAAAGATCTAGGAATACGAAACTATAAGAATAATACTAATACTACTGGTAAGATTATGAGAAACTCTCGACTAACTATCATCCTTCAATCCTAATTCGCGACCTCCACACCTTCCTATTGAGGGTCATGTCATCGGTAAACTGAAGCAATGTCATGTCCTGCCTAATCACCCTTCCCCCAATACTTCTTTGGCCTACCTCTGCCCTTCCTTAGACCCGCCATGGTCAACCTCCCAAACCTCCTAACCAGTCATCATTGTCCTAAAATAGGACATATGTTGGTAAGGAAAATATTTTTCAAAACATTTAATCCAACCAAACATTAAAAATATGAAATCGTTTTTCTCCCTACCAAACTCACCCTTGGTTGAAAATTGAGGTTCTTGTCCGAGTGAGCTGATTGTGTGTGTGTGATTGCAGCTGCAAGGGTGAGAGAGATACTGGAGAGTGTGGGACTGGCTCAAGAGAGTTTACCATCTAATGTGGTTTCATGTGCACATGTACTTGCGAAGGTTGCAAATTTATTGGATACTCGAGATACTGAATTAAGTAGGTGGGTCACCTTTTTTCACTAATTAATTTTTTTACTGATATTTCTTTTCCAATTTCTTAGAATTTTTATCTATCTATATAGAATAGGATAAACAAATCAATGTGATGATGCTAAGTGTCACAACAAAAATTCAATAAGTGTCAAATTTAGGACATAGTTAGTTAGGTTAGTTAATAATTAGTTACTCTTTTAAAATTAAATATATATATAAATAAATAATTTCAATGTTGAGATATATAAAATGATAAGACTAATTTATTTTTTGAGATGAGAAAGTTTTTGAATAATAATTCATATGGTCATGCTATATGGATAAGATCATGTAACTAAAAATATTATAATAGATAAAAATAAAAACAAATACATAAAAAATTATTTCAACAAATAAATAAAATATATAAAGATATAATTTAACTTATTATGTAGTAATTTTAATAAGAAAAAATTAAATGTTCATATTAAATACAAACGGGAAGAAGAACTCAATTACTTTCTTATTAAAAATAATAATTATTACAATTATTAGTATATTGATGACATATAATAAAAGAACTTCTCTGTCTAACCTTTGAACTAATTCAACACCATATATTTAGAAAAATAATATTCGTATCATTGATAAACACTAAATAAATAAGTTTGAAATATTGTAGAACAAAAATTAATGTATAAAGAGGAGAATAGATATAATGTGATTCTATCACACTTTAAATTTTCTTGATAAATTTAATAAATAATATTCAA
This sequence comes from Nicotiana tomentosiformis, assembly GCF_000390325.3. Lineage (NCBI taxonomy): Eukaryota > Viridiplantae > Streptophyta > Magnoliopsida > Solanales > Solanaceae > Nicotiana > Nicotiana tomentosiformis. The sequence continues at coordinate 3,129,136 of NC_090815.1, read as the reverse complement.
AATATTACTGATAAATTTAAATATCGAAATAATTTTAGAAAGTCATATATGATAAAGTCAAGTTAAATTTGAAGAGTAATACACAATTATATTAATATATTCATTGTATTATATTAAAATGATAATTTATTAAAAATTCATATGTCAATTTAATAACATTAAGTAATGGATAAAGCTATTAGATAAGCAAGAAACAAAAAATAAATAAAATATAGATTTGTGAAAAAAATACAAAATAAGACTTATAATTATAATTATGATGAGAAAAGTTGCACATATACATATAACTAAAATCATAATAAACAAATAGTCATAAAGAAACAATAATATAACACAAAAAAAAATTCAAGCGATAGCGTAAAAATATATATACTAATTAAATTTCTCATGTAGGAAATTTTAGTTAATAAATAAAACTCATAATTTCAGAATAAAAAATACAAAAATATAAAGATACTATTAGGATATTATACATAAGATAAGTATATTATATTTTTGTATTTTTCATTATGAAATTATGAGTTTTATTTATTAACGAAAATTTCCTACATGAGAAATTTAATTAGTATATATATATATATATATATATATATATATATATATATATATATATATATATAAAGATACTATTAGGATATTATACATAAGATAAGTATATTATATATATAACACAAATTAGTAATTACTAAAAATATTGGTAGGTTTTTATAAAAATAATAAAAATCTGATCTCTTTATACGTTTGATGAATTTAAAATTATAATTTAATAAAAAATATTATATTATTTAAATATTTAGTAAAATATAAAAAGAGAAAACTAATCAAATATTACAGTAGATTAGAATGTATGAAAAGAGGGGATAAAGATAATTTTATGATATTTTTAATTTGAATTAATTAATTAATAAAATATAAATAAATAACACTCAAAATGGTTATTGATAAATTTAGATAATTGAAGAATTTTGAACAGTATAACATAAGTTAGAAAAATAAAAATATTTCAGAGTAAGAAAATATATATCTATATTATATTAAAAGAGAAGTAGTATCAAAATATTAAGCCAATTGATAAGTTAATAAAAAGTTATATTAGTAAATGTATAGTACTAAGTACCTGTTAATTTTATAATAAAGAAAAATAAGAAACAAAAATGTTATACAGTGACTATATAATTTGTTTTTCTTTAATTTCATATAGTTTAATTAATGATATATTGTATTGAGAAGTAAAATGCCAATTGAAATTCTATTAACAAAACATAATGTAATATACTAAAAAGATAAATTATAATTTAAAATAATTAATATTTTTTAATATTGACCGCCGCGTATTATATATAATAGTACTAGTTTAAAGAAGAAAAAAAGCTTTTTTAAATAACTTAAGTTTATGGACTTATTTTACGCAAATCCCCCAAATTGTTCTCTTTCTGCATTTTAGTCCCAGAGACGCCTTTCCTCTCAGTTCTCAAAAACTCTCCCCTCATATTTCCAAATTCAAATTGACGATTTATATTCCTGAATCATCAACCTCACTGTTTCAACGCTAACAATTAAAGCGAATCGCTCATTCTCCTTTGAAATCAGTATCTTTCTCTACAAACCCTAGGTTTTTGTAATCTTCTTTTCCAATATTATAGAGATGAGTGATATAGGCGGGGGACTTAATCCTTCTGGTACTACAGAAGCATCAAAAAGTATTGGTTTTGATGCAAATCGAATTGCTGAAGTGAAATCTTGGCTTACTTCCCAATTTGACGCTGTGGGTAAAGATGTCCCTGATTTTGAGTATACTCCTAAAAGTATCGGTGAATTACACAAGATTGCCACTCTATCACAAGCCAAAACTCAAGCTGCTGTTATTGTTGCCAATGATTACCGTCAAAAGGCAGCTGAGTACAGGTCCCAAGGTCATATTTTCACTTTAATGTTTTCCTAATAGATGATTTCCTAGGAATAATTGGTTTTCTTTCTTATTTTCTGTTGTTTGGTAAGTAAGCAGAAAATGTTATCCTAAGAGCATTTATATATAAACTATGCGACCCTATGGAGAGTTGGGGGTTGGGTTGGATGGGGTGGGTTTGGGGGTTGTTGGTTGTGCGGGCGAATAGGGGTTCAGGGGGTGAGGGAGGTGGTGGGAGGATTGAAACTATCCATTTGAGAGTTACGGCAAATGTATTCCCTTCTCTCACTAGGGAAGTCATTATCCTAAAATTAGAGGAAAATGTGTTCATAATTTGAATATTTTTCAAAACATTTGAGACAACCAAATGTGGAAATTTTGAAAAACATTTTCCTCCATACCAAACACACCCTTGGTTGAAATTGAGGTTCTTGTCTGAGTGAGCTGATTGTGTGTTTGTGATTACAGCTGCAAGGATGAGAGAGATACTGGAGAGTGTGGGATTGGCTCAAGAGAGTTTACCATCCAATGTGGTTTCATCTGCACATGTTCTTGCAAAGGTTGCAAATTTATTGGATATTCGAGATACTGAATTAAGTAGGTGGGTCACCTTTTTTCACTAATTAATTTTATTTAATTCTTTCTTTTAATTTCGTTTGTACTTACTAGGAAAAAACATTGTAGTTTTCTTGTTGCAGTGGCAGATCTTTCTTTACGGAAAACAGCTGTAGAAGAGAAGAGAGCTAAAGTGCAGCAGGAATCAAAAGTCCTTCTTGAATACACTCGGAAGGCAATAGCAAGATTGACTTATTTGAAAAGGTGAATTTTTAGTTACGTCTCTCTTGCTCATCGTGAAGTAACTCCTGCTGAATGTGGTAGTAGTTTTGACTTCATGGCACTATGTTAGTGTGTTATGTTGTTTCTAGAAATAAATACTTTCCGTGGCATAAAGAAATTCTGAGTCTTTTAGTTAAGCAATGTCATACTTTCTTCTCTTAACTATCTGTGTTTTAGCAGAACACTTTCACAGCTTGAAGATGATATTTCTCCTTGCGAAGCACAAATGGAGAACTGGAAAACAAACTTGGCAATTATGGAGTCGAAAGAGCGGCAGTATTTGCAAGAATATGGTTATTATAAGGTAAGCTTATTTTTGTGTTGAATATTATTGCTGTGAATTTGAGGACTTCATTTTCTGTTCCAAGTTTTTTGGCACTATTTTTTTTAATGGTGACAAAGTTGTCTGACGCTGTTTCTCTTCAATTCTCCTGCTAAATGGAGGTTCTTGGCTAGGTTAAAGCCTTGAGTTGGTTGCATGTGGGGATTGGTGAAAGGCCTCTAGGGCTCTGCTATCTGTAACTTGAAATCTAACCCCCAGTTTCTCCTCAGTGTTGGACAAATGTAAGTGAAAAAGTAGTTCAGTCATTGAAAGTTGCTGCGGACCTTATAAGAAAAAGAAAAAGGACTTTACACATGGAATGGAAGAGTGGAAGTTGTATGAAACTTGGCTAGATGGTCAATGGAAGTTGGAAGTAATGTGGGAAAGAATAGAGCTAATGCTACTAGTGTTGTATATTTATCTACTCGAATTTATACCGTGGCACTTGTTTAAGATCTTAATATGATGCAACTATCTAGTAGATTGAAGGCTAATAGCATCAGAATGTGCAGGTTAGGAAATTTTGCAAGTCGTTCATGTTCTTGAAAAACATTTGGTTGTTATGTAGTAACACTTGACTTTTCATCCCTCTGTTTTGAAAGATTCTCTGATTTTCTCTATCTAAGCTTTGGTGGATAGAGTTACTGGTATCTGTGCTGGTGGGAGATAGCAGCTGCCCGGTGGATTAGTCGAGGTGTGCGCAAGCTGGCCCAGACTCCACTATTATAAAAGAGAAAGAATAGTCTACTGTCGAACCTTATCATACTACTTGCTTCATACCTACATCCACACACTTCCCACACCTACCATTCTGATAGAAGACCCAAAGTACTAATTTTGGTGTGTGCAGGGTGTTTTTTAGTTGTTTGTCTTTAAGGTTGGACTATAGCGCAGGTCCGAAATACAGCTGCTTCTTTTTTGGGGCTTTGAAAGTAGTGCCTATCATTTAGTTGTATAGAAGGGATATAAAAGGAAATGGAGATAACACTACAGAAACATGGTGAGAACAAGTGATCTAAAAACTCCCCACAGTCTAATTACAGATGATAAATGGTTCTCGGTCTTGTAAACAAAACTTTTGCGAATAGAAAGAATTACAAAATGCAACTGCAGCTCGTTAACTAAGTCCTTAAATAGGGATTATGGCAGTTTAAGCATTGCATAATTATGAGTAATAGCAAATGTGATGCATAAACCTTCGCAGCAGGGGCTTAATGTCAGTAAGGTCACCATTGGAGGACTGGCTAATGTGTGCACATTGGGATAATTGCGATGAATCAGAAGAAGCATGCGTAGAACCAGACGAATTGCTTAATGGGCTCAAATTATCGTTCCATGGAGCAGCAATGTTCATCTTTCATCTTCTATCACAAGAGAACTGCTGTGAAACATATTTTATTTGATGCTCTGTTCATTAATAGGAGCGGATCCTTTTGGCTTAACAAGCTAGAAACTTAATTGATCTGAATGTATACCTGTCACTTGATCATAATTTTGTACTCATGTATACCTGAAACTGTGAAGTGGATGTTAAAAGATCTTTGGATGCAGGCAGTACTTAATCGTGTTGGTTACACGCCAGAGATTAGTCATGGGGTATTGGTTGAGATGGCAGAGCATAAGAAGGACTTGGAGAAGAAGACGAAACCAATTCTTGATACTCTGAGAAGCTACCAAGACTTGCCTCCTGTAATTATTCTAAACGTGACATGAATTCCATTATTCTTCTCGATTAGATTATGCTGTTGACTTTGAGACTTCCATCTGCAGGATAAAGCCTTGGCAGCGTTGGCAATTGAGGACAAGAAAAGGCAGTATGCTGCTGCTGAGAAGTATCTTGAAGATGTGTTGCAGTCAGCTCTTGCCTCCTCAGAGTGACGTAGAATTGCTTTTCTTTAAACATTTCATTTTTCCTTCATTTGGGTTTTAAGTGCCTTACCTATTAAACGTTTGGACAGTTGAGATTGTGATTGATTCTCTTTTGACACTTGTGCTATGTTATCCTTTCTGTATGTCCCCTGATAGTGTATTCTGAAGTTAAAAAAACTCTTAAGTTGACTCATAATGATTTGTGTAATTTGAATAGAAGAGAAGCTTGTCAAGCTTATCTCCTTGGCAGAGAGATACTGCTGTTCTTATTTTCCCCTCCATTTTCATTTATAGTTCTTTTTGTATATCTCTCTTGTATTATTTTATTCCACAAACTTGCATTAAAAGTGAATATCAGTTTGAAGTTGTATACTTACGTAATTGGTTCTTATTAACTTATCAGAAAAAGAAGGTAATTGGTTCTTATTATAAAGACAGGAACAGTAAAGGAATACTGCATCTTGTTATTCTACTGAATGAAAGGAATTGATATACCATTTTGTCTCGGTCCAAGAAAACAAAACGAAAGTTACCTAATCAGAGAAATTCTGGTTAACATTTGTTTGTCGCATATCCAGCAAACAGAAATTATGTTAAATAAAGGCATTCCCCATTCATTTCTGGATTTAAAGAAAGAATAATAATGAGCAACATCAAGGTTTGACTCTTGAGTTTATAAAGTAAGAATAATATTGAGCAAAATCAAGGTTTAACTCTCGAGTTTATAGTTTCAGCATCAAATCCTGTCCTAACAACTAAATCCTTCCTCCACTCCTTCACCACCACTTCGACCAAACCTGTTATATCTATCAGAGGTTGTACAATGATGCTGCATTTGCAAGAATGATGCTTCTCAATGCATGTTTCATTGAGATATATAAGCATATCAGACGCATCAGATAACTTTGAGATATGCTTTTTGCTTGAAAATCAAATCCCATTCTGGATTCTCAAGCTCTTGATTACCTTGAGGTACCAAAAGAAGAAGAAGAACAAAAATGTGAAGAAAACTGTTCATCCTTTCGATCAAAGCAAAAGGGATTCCAGGCTCTTTTGATTCTCTCAAGGACATTAAATTCCAATCATTTTACTTCTTTGGGCAGCTTGAGTCTGCTACTTCATGGGTTTCCATTTACACTAGGGTACTCTTTATCTAAATCTGATTGCTTATGAATTGTGTCAAAACAACAGCTGTTTCAACTTACATCAGTTTCATGAGATCACTCATTAAGATGTCAAGGAGCAGAGAGAATATTCTTGAAAATCTTTTTGCACAAGCATCTTTCTCTACTTGTACTACCTACTATAATATCTTTGAATAATGGGAGAAGAACAAGTACAAATTCAAGAATTTGTAATGGTAGAAGAAGAAAAAGAATTATCTTATAGAATCCCCAATAAATCTTTATTATCTGGACTGCTATTTCCTCCTATCTCCCCTTGTGATTGCAGAGTTACTGCCAATTCTGCTGAAAGCCATTAGAAGGATCACCGATAATCCATGGCTTTCCTGTAACTCTGTAAGTTCCCTTATGATTTCAAAACCTTGACTTTTTATATAGATTACTTTATATTGCTTTGGAATTTGGTGGAAACTTGGATTGCTTGCCGACTTATGTAAAAGCTTAATCTATTAGAGAAGTCACACTTTTATTTACTTAATTATGTTATCAATATGCCCCACATTGAACTGATACCATATTGAAATGTATGACTAACCTTATCTAAAAACATAAGCTGTTATAGAAAATGCACTTTTATTTACTTAATTTTGTCTGCGCAAATATAATAAAAGGTGGAATATTTCTCATATCTGTCAAGAGGATAGACTGAAATGCTGAATTATGAGATATTTCTACATATAGCAGGATTGATGGTTAACGGGCATTAATATGGAAGTTTTATGAAGAGAGTAAAATGCATCTTTTTTATTACATCTATATTTTTAATGTTTGAGAGGCAAATTCAGGCAAGGACATGATCTCAGTAAGGATATGCAAAACAATGATATGGGGACACAAACCTATGTCACACTTGAAAAAAGAAATTTTGCATTAAAAGCTGTGAAAAATGGTGCTTTTGATGCCTCAATAATGTCAGGCAATATACTATCACAATCTGTGGTTATGGAAATTGACCTCAAACATAGAACTTTGGCCTGCTAGTAGTTGAATTGCATAATATATATCTCTTTTGTCTATTGCTTTTTGTTTTTCCTTTAAAAGGGTATTTACCTTTTCTGTTATAACCTCTAGTTTTCAAGCCAGAAACATTGTATGGAAAAGGATTAATGCATCGACAGGTTCATATCCTGATGATTCACCTACAGTTAGATGCATTTTGTCAGTGCGAATGGACATTTTAATTCAATTTTGGGCACTTGTGAAGGACAATAGTCAGTTTGTACTTGCAACTTTTGGGCAACCATTTGGTGTTAATCCCACAAGGGCCAGAATTGGGTCAAAAAAACAGTCTGGCCATGCAGCAAGGGCCAGAATTTGATATTGCATTACTTAAAGCAAGGTTGAGAACACATCTACTCCTACTTTGTGGGCAGGGCACTAGATCCTATGTCTGGTTTTGGTTCAAACTCTTCAACCAACTTGAAGAAAATTATCAATCATGATTTGCCATTACAGCAGATAGAGTTTGGAACTGAAATGCCAAATGATAAATTGAGTAAACGAGTTCCTGGCACAGTCCCCCAAAATTCTCGGCGTCCACCTGTTTCTGCTTTGCAAAATGGAGAAACTGCAACAATGATATGGGGAATACATCAACTTACTTTTCATCATCAGTTTGCAGAACTGGAAAACAAGCTTGAAGATTGGAACTTTTTCGTATTCAGTACCAGGATACAGATGACGATTGGATACTCATAGCTTGTAATGATGATTTAGAAGGTTGTCTAAGCGAATGGAGGTAATAAATTAATATAAAAAATTTTGGTACAAGCCATAAGCTTGTAAAAGGTTAACTGAAGGTATGTATGTGAATTGTGATTGTGTCCCCAAAATAATTCTGCTAACAGATTGTGAGTTCGAGTGACCCCAGAGCAAGGTGGTGAGTTCTTGGAGGGAGGGAGCCGAGGGTTTATCGGAAACAACCTCTCTACCCCAGGGTAGGGGTAAGGTTTGCATACAAACTACCCTCCTCAGACCCCACTAGTGGGATTATACTGGGTTGTTGTTGCTGTTGTTGTCCAAAATAATTCTGCGAATTTTATTTGGTGTAATTGATTTATATAGGGAACACACATACACAGGTGCTGTAACACACTGTTAGCTTTTACTCTTTACTTCTAGACTATTCTTTTAATATGTTGAGTTTTATTCTTTCAAAATATTACTGATTAGTTACATCCTATTGTATGTTCCCTTTATGCGTTTTGCACTCTATATTTTTGTTTTACAATCTACAGTTACATTAGCTTGTACCTCTCATGAAAGTCCCCCATGTGACTATATTGAGAGGGGGGGGGGGGGGGGCAAATCATCTTTTTACAGTAATGGCTACCTCAAAAGTTCTCTGGAAACCAACTGCATATATCCTTTCTAATAAGATGGTGGAGCAGTTGTTGCCTTCCCCTCAGGTAGTACTGTAATGATTTCGGGTGCTACTCATTTTCTTGACATATTTTAGTTTTCTTAATGAACCTCCACTTCATATTTAGGTGCAGCCAAGTTCTCATAAACAAAGTACTTTATTCTTCATTAAAACAAGAAATATATGTGCTGCATCAATATAAAGATCCTAAAAACATATTTGGTTACATGGTAAAGTGTCACATAGGAGTACATATATATTGCATCACTAGCTAGTTGAATAAACCAACACCAGTTGACTCCTTTAGATTAGTTATATTCCAAACGTTTAGTCAAAACAAGCTTCACATAGCCAGCAGCAGCATAGTGCAAAAAGGCTGCACAAAACAAAGGCAAGATTAGTTAAGTTCAGGATATTATAGAAATTATTAAGAGAATTCTGTAGACTTGATTTTCTTAGCTGATAACTATATCTCTGCCTGTTGAAACCATATTTAATTTGCAGAAATTTTGATGACTTAACAAACTTACCATCCTTCCAGGAGTAACTATATCTCTTCTTGTTCTCATTTGGAGTAAATTCTGTGGGATAGCCTTTAATCAAAAATAAAAAAGAAAGTGAGTCTAGAACGAGCATAGGCGAACTCAGAATCTAAAATCTGTTCAGAATGAGTGTGATATTATTATGTATGTATATTTTAAATGTTATTTATACACGTCTTTATAATTTGAGTTGAAATTAATGGATTCAACGGAACTCATAGAACCGTCTTAGATTTGCCTCTATATGGGGAGGAGTTGAGGGGGAAGAAACACATACTTGGAGGAGGTTGGTTTACTTGGTTTTCTTGCTTTTGCATCTTGAAAGATGAAAAACAAAGGCCAAGAAAAGATAAAAATGTGGGACAGAAGTGTATATGTTTAAGTTACAACCAATTGATTGGATGCGATGTGCTCTTGTTTCTATTTGCAAATGCTACCCTCTATTTATACGATTTCAGTTGTATGGACAAGAAGCAAAAGGGAAGTTCTCCTCAAGACTTGTCTAGATGTTATGTTTTCTGGACAATCCATAGTGTAAATAGAATGTTAATTTACTGTGATGACCCGATAGGTCATCTAGAGTTTTAAACTTTAATTTTGTGTTTCGAAACCTCAAACATCTCATTTTAGCTTTCCTTGATTTGTGTGTGCAATCCGTGTCTTTTTCCGAGAGGCTTTTATGTTAAAAATTGATAAAATATGAAATTATACCTTAAAACCCCATTTGAGTTGATTTCGATCAATGTTTTGAGAAAACGGACCCGAATCTGTATTTTGACGGTCCTGATGGGTCCGTATCGTGATTTGGGACTTGGGCGTATGCCCGCAATCGAATTCGGAGGTCCCTAGCTCGGGTTATCTCATTTTGTCGAAAATTTAAAGTTTAAAGGTTTAATGAATTCAAAGATTTGACTAAGGTTTGACTTTATTGTTACCGGGCCCGGATTTTTGTTCCGGAGTTTGTTATATGTTCATTACTATATTTATGACTTGTCTGCAAAATTTGGTGAAAAATGGAATTAGTTTGACTTGATTCGGACATCCGATTGTTAAAATAGAAATTCTAAAGTTTCATTGAAAATTTCATTTGATTTGGTATCCGATTCATAGTTCTAGGTGTTATTTTGGCGATTTGATCACGCGAGCGAGTTCGTATGAGGTTTTTGGACTTGTGTGCATGTTTGGTTTGGAGTCCCGAAGGCTCGGGTAAGTTTCGGATAGGCTATAGAGTGAATTTGGACTTAGAAAAATAGATGGTGCTCTACTGTTTCTGGTGCAGGCCTCAGACCTCGCAATTGCGAGGTTTGGCTTCGCATTTGCGGTATTGCAGACTTCATGTTAGGTTCGCATTTGCGAGCTATATCCTCGCAATTGTGAAGAATAGCTGGGCATCAATGGTTCACAATTGCGAAGTGGGGCTGGGGAGCATTGTTCGCATTTGCGATCAAAATGATCGCAATTGCGAGGAATTAAAGTTCGCAATTGCGAAAAAGCCATCGCAATTGCGATGACAACAGAAATGTGATACTTTCGTAATTGCGAAAGATTTCTCGCATTTGCGGGATTCGCAATTGCGAACCCTAGGTCGCAATTGCGAACCCTAGGTCGCAATTGCGACATCTGTGCCTGAACTTAAGATGGGAAAAACAGGATTTTAGTTCATTCTCTCAAATTTTCAAACCTAAAAACCTTTGGGGCGATTTTTCCAAGAGATCTTTTTTCCCAATTCATTGGTAAGTGATTCTAACATACTTTCTTTCAATTACCCATTACATTTCATAAGATTTTAACCTAAAATCTAGGATTTTCATGGTAAAAATTGGGGATTTGGTTATAATTAGGGATTTTTGTAAAATTAGAATTTAGACCTCAAATTGAGGTCAGACTTCGAAACAAATTACATAAACCGGGCTAGGGGTGAATGGATAATCGGATTTTGGTCAGAATTTTGGGTTTGGACCAAGCATGCCAGGGAGTTGACTTTTTCAATAATGACCTAAATTGAACCCTTTTCGTTTGTGGGTAGTTCCTAAGGCTTATTTTGAATCGTTTGGTTGATAATTTGCTAGATTTGGTTGATTCGGAGGCTTGTTCGAAAGGCAAAGCCGTGGTTGAGCTTTGAGTTAATTTTTGGAGCGAGGTAAGTATCGTGGTTAACCTTGACTTGAAGGATTAGGACTTTGTTTGATTATTTGTTACATGCTTAAATGGTTGGTACAATGTATATATGAGGTGATGAGTACTTATGCGTTGTTGTTGGGTTAATGCATGCGGGTGGGACTTGTTTCTTGTAATTTACTTCGTTATTTGATCATGACATCTATGCTTAGACTAGTTTATTACTAAATTGATCATTCCTTCCGCATTTATGGGCTATTGTGATAATTGAGCATTGTTTTTGAAGTTGAGGTTGGTATTGTGGAACCGTTGTTGACATAAGGTTTATTCTTGCTTATTCTATCTCCCAAATTGTTATATGTTCATTGTTACATGGTAAGGGAGAGTGTTAAAGCACGAAGGGTTATGACGTGCCGATTATTGTTGCAATTATTAATTAATACTTAGTAAGGAAGAGAGCTAAAGCACGAAGGGTGATGCCATGCCGTATTTATTGTTTCATGATAAAATTGAGAGTAAAAGTACGAAGGGTGATGCCGTGCCGTATTTATCATTTTATGGAGAGATTGAGAGTAAAAGCACGAAGGGTGATGCCGTGCCATTATTGCTGTTTCATGGTGAGGTTGAAAGTAAAATCATGAATGGTGATGCTGTGCAGTTTTTATTCATTATGTTTATCCGTTTCATTGACTGAAGTTTATTGACTGTTTCATGTTGTCATTTCCTGTTGTAGTTACCGTATCTTGTACCCCTTTCGCATGTCCCCTCCCAATAGTACATGTTTAGCCTTCAATTATTGTTATGTTGTACGTATATTTTCGTCTGCATAGGTTTAATTACGTGGGTGTCCTGTCATAGCCTCGTCACTACCTCGTCGAGGTTAAGCTCGACACTTACGGAGTACATTGGGTCGATTGTACTCATACTATACTCTGCACTTCTTGTGCAGATTTTGGTACTGGTCCCAGCTGTCCGTAAGGCGCATTAGCTCAGATTAGCTTAGTTGGAGACTCGAGGTAGATCTGCTGGCGTCCGCAGACCTTGTAGTCCCCTTTCCTCTTTCCTTATTTACTGTTCATCTCATTCGAGACAATTGTATTTATTTCAGACCCTATATGTAGAACCTCTAGAAGCTCGTGTACTTGTGACTCCATATCCGGGTTGTACTAGATGATTGGGTTATACTTGTTCTTCATTTTAGTTCCTTTTCTATTTAATTGGTTACATTGTTCGAAGTGTTTAAAGATTGGCAAAAGAAATTACTCTAACGTTGGCTTTCCTAGCAAGTGAAATGTTAGGCACTATCATGGTTCCGAAGGTAAAAATTCTGGGTCGTGACAAGTTGGTATCAGAGAACTAGGTTGCCTAGGTCTCACAAGTCACGAGCAAGCTTAGTAGAGTCTGGAGGATCGGTACAGAGACGTCTGCACTTGTCTTCTAGAGGCTATAGAGTTTAGGAACAAATTTCACTTATATTCTTCTCTGTCGTGCGATTTTATTCTCCCATTGATAATCGAACTCTTCTACTCTTGTTCTCTCACAGATGGAGAGAAAATGTATTGCATCTTTAGCTGGACAGCAACCGGAGCCCCCAGTGGCAACTCCTGTTAGGGGCAGAGGATGAGGCCAAGGTCGCGCCAGAGGCAGAGCTCATCCTAGAGCTCGAGCAGCAACACCAGCAGTGGAGCCTCAGATGGACTTTAATGAGGAGGTTCCATCTCAAACTGTACCTGTTGGACCAGCTCGGGTCCTGCAGGGTTTCATCGCCACCCCAGTGCTTCAGGACGACCTAATCCGTTTGGTAGGCCTTATGGAGAGTGTGGCCCAAGCCGGTACATTTCCTGTGGAATCAGCCGTCTCTCAGGATGGAGGAGGAGCACAGACTCCCGCTACTCATACTCCAGAGCAGATGGCTCCCCAGTATCAAACTCCAGCAGCCCCGCCAGCTGGGATAGTTCAGCCGGTTGCTGCGGCACATGCCAGTAATAGGCCAGCCATGTCTTCTGAGGTCTTACTAAGATTGGAAAAGTTTACAAAGCTCTTCCCAATTCACTTCAGTGGTGCACCATTTGAGGAACCACATGATTATCTTGACCGCTGCCATGAGGTGCTACAGAATATGGGTATAGTTGAGACCAATGGGGTCGATTTTGTTGTGTTTCAGATGACGGGTTCCGTCAAGAGGTGGTGGGAGGATTTTGTATCGACCAGACCAACTAGGTCGCCTGCTCTTACTTGGGACCAGTTCTCTCAGCTCTTTCTAGAGAAGTTCCTCCCTATCACACTGAGAGAGGATTACCGCAGGTAGTTTGAGCGTCTCCAGCAGGGCAGTATGACTGTCACTCAGTATGAGACCCGTTTTGTGGATCTAGCCCGTCATGCTCTTCTTCTTCTTCCTACTGAGAGAGAGAGAGAGAGAGAGAGAGAGAGAGAGAGAGAGAGAGAGAGGGTGGGGAGGTTTATTGATGGACTCACTCACCCTATCAGGCTACAGATGACCAAGGAGACTGGGGGTGAGATTTCCTTTCAGACGGCTGCTAATGTCGCCAGGCGGATCGAGATAGTTCTTACACAAGAGAGATGGCAGGGGTCTAATAAGAGACCTCATCATTTCTGTGGGTTCAGTGGTGCCTCGTCTGGAGGCAGGGGTACTTTTGGTAGAGGCCATCCTCCCAAGCCATTTCACTCAGTGCTCTAGGCATCCCGCAGTGCTTCAGGTGGTCGCGACCCTCATATGTCTTATTCCGACCAGCTAGCCTACAATGCACCACCATGCACCACCAGCTTCTATTAGTGCACCACTACTCCAGAGTTTTCAGAGTGGTTACTCAAGTCGTCAGGGTCAGTTTCAGGGTCAATAGTCACAACAACAGAGGTCCTGTTATACTTGTGGTGACCCGAGGCACATTGCTAGATTTTGCCCTCGGGCACCGGGCAACTCACAGCAGCAGGGTTCTCGTGCCATGGTCCCGGCACCGGTTGCTTCACCGCCCCCTCAGCCAGCTAGAGGTAGGGTTCTGGTAGCTAGAGGTGGAGGTCAGGCCATTAGAGGTGGAGGTCAGGCCATTAGGATAATTTTGTGGTAAATTAGGGTTTTGATGTTTAAATCTTCGTGAAAGATATGTTTTTGCATTTTTATAGTGATTCTTTTTTTGATATAATATGAAGTGGGGTTTGTTCTATTCTCAAAAGGGTGTCTTGTGATATTAAAATCTTCATAGTTAATGTTAGCATGATTTTGTTACAAATTAGGGATTTGATGGTTAAATTTGCTAGAAATTTTATTTTTGTTGCATGTTTGTAGGTATCTCTTTTGGGTTTTGCTCTACTCTTAAAAAGGTATCTTGTGATGTTAAAATCTTGATAGTTAGTTTTAGGATAATTTTGTAACAAAACTAGGGATTTGATTGTTAATACTAAATAAAAATTTAGTTTTTTTGCATGTTTGGAGTGATTTCTGATTTAATATGAACTGGGTTTTTGTTGGAATTTTATTTGGGTGTGTGGAACATGTGAATTTATATGGGTTTTGTTCTTGCTAAAATCCTGGTAATTAGTGTTACTGCTAGGACAGTTTTGTTACCAATGGTGTCTTGATGTATCTTTTGTGGGTTTTGCTCTACTCTTAAAAGGGTTGCTTGTGATGTTAAAATTTTGATAGTTAGTGTTAGGATAATTTTGTTGTGAAATTAGGGATTTGATGGTTATTTCTCATGAAAGTTTATTGTTTTTCTTGTTTGTAGTGCTTTTTGAGGTATCCTTTGTGGGTTTGGCTCTACTCTCAAAATGGTATCTTGTGATATAAAAATCTTAATTGTTAGTGTTGGGGATAGCTTTTTTATAAATTAGGGATTTGATTGTTAAAAATTCTAGAAAGTTTAGATTTTTGGCTAGTTTGTAGCGCTTTTGAAATATCTTTGATGGGCTTTGCTCTATTCTCAAAAAGGTGTCTTGTGATATTAAATTCTTGGTAGTTTGTGTTAGGATAATTTTGTTACAAATTAGGAATTTGATGGTTAGTTTTTTCGAGAAGGTTTTGTTACGACCTCTACAGTTTTAACAGGAAAAGGAAAGAACAATGAGCTCACCTAAAGGACAAATCGGAAGAATTATCCTTGAACAACTTGCTCGACAAAAACTCAATTGAGTTCTGAAAAACAGACATGAAGTGAGAGAGAGACGAGAGGGAAGAAAGAGATTCTTTATTTCAAATCATCTGATGAGATCTTACAAAATGAGGAAACATCCACTATATAGGAACGGGTGGGAAAGTTAGTTATAACTAACTTTTTGGATTCCCCCTTTCCGTTTATTCCTGTGCGCGTGCTAGTCACGTGAGTTGTAACTAACCTAACAAACTAACAACTAATGCAACTGAATTGAGCTGAGTGTTTTATAATTGGAAAGAGCTTCATTAGGATCGTATCAAATACCCTCATCTTCAAATAATCCTTGTCCTTAAGGATTGAAATGAGGAAATCTCTGCTTAAGGTCGTGGTAGTCTTCCCATGTACTGTCCTCAGGTGCGGCATTAAACCATTTGACTAGAACTTGGGATACAACTCTCCCATGCTTCTGAATCATCCGTCTATCAAGTATGGCCTCAGGTTGTAGCAGCACATGACCAGCTTCTGAAAGTACTATAGGCAAAGTGACTGTGGCCGAGTGAGACCCTATCTTCTTTTTCAGCTGTGAGATATGGAATGTAGGATGGATCTTGGTACCAACAGGGAGGTCCAAGGTGTATGCTACTGATCCCACTCTAGCAAGTATCTTGAAGGGCCTAAAATATTTGGATGATAGTTTCTGAACACCATGCTGCGTGAGAGAGAGTTATCTGTAGGGCTATAGCTTGACATAGACCCAATCTCCTATTGCATATGTCCTGTCAGTCCTTCATTTATCAGTTTGCACCTTCATTCTATTTTGAGCTTTCTCCGGTTGGAACCTCAATAATCTCATAGTAGCTTCTCTATCTTGGAGACTTCTATCAACCGCATCCAATTGGGAATCAAAACTCATGTAGGGAAGTAAGGGAGGTGGTTTCTAACAATACACTGCCTCATATGGTGTCATGTTTGTGTTGGAATGATAAGCGGTGTTGTACCACCACTCAGCCAAAGGCAATCACTGTGGCCATGCTTTGGGCTTCTCAAATGTCATGCATCTAAGGTAGCATTCCAAACACCTGTTAACAACCTCTGTTTGACCATCTGTCTGAGGATGGTATGCAGTGGAAGTCAGCAATGAAACCTTCTGCAATCTAAATAACTCTTTCCAAAACTTACTTGTAAAGACAACATCTCTATCCGACACTATGGATTTGGGCATTCCATGTAGTCTGAACACCTGATCCATGAACACCTGAGCCACATCCAAAGCAGTATAAGGATGTTTAAGGGCTATGAAATGGGCAGCTTTGCTCAACCTATCAACCACCACAAATATCACCTCCTTCCTAGCAGCCTTAGGAAAGCCCTCAATAAAGTCCATTGAGATGTCTTGCCACACCTTATCAGGTATATGGAGAAGTTATAGTAGACCGGGATAGGCTACATTCTCACTTTTGCATTTTTGACAAACATTATAGGCTCTTACATGAGTATAAACATCCTGCTTCATCTTCTTTCAATAGAAGTCTTGTTTAAGCCTTTTTAAGGTGGTTGTAATGCTAGAGTGGCCACCCATAGGACTATCATGGTAAAAGGAGATAAGTTGAGCTCTGATTGTGGCATCAGCTCCTACCATCAGTTTGTTCTTCCTACTCAAGATCCCGTTTTGGAATTTGTAATCAAGCTTGTTGACATGCTCATCCTGTATGGATTGGATAAGATGTTGAAGTGCATGGTCTTGCCTCCATGTGGCTTTAACTGTGTCTAAAAGATCTGAGTTGACACCAGAGATGCTGTAAAGCTGAATGGACTCTTCTTTTCTGGACAAGGCATCAGCTACAATGTTCTCCTTCCCCTTCTTGTAGGCTATAGAATAATCATAGTCAAGTAATTTGACCAGCCATTTTTGTTGACTGGGAGTGGTAATCCTCTGCTCCAACAAGTATTTAAGACTGTGGTGGTCAATTTTGATGATAAATGGTCTCCCTAGTAGATAAGGACTCCACTTTTGTACAGCAAAAACCAATGCCAACAGCTCCCTTTCATAGACAGATAATGCCTTGTTCTTGTTTGATAATCCCTTGCTAAAAAAGGCAATTAGTCTGTTGTCTTGTTGTGACGACCCAAATTAACCCTCTGTAAGGTGTCTTGATGGTACCTAGTCTTTACGACTAGGTAAGTCTAATATTACAAAAAATAATATAAAGAAAACACAATATTTTTAAAGATCAATAGCATATTGTGAATAGCCAAGAGTAGTATCACTCGGCATATACAAAATAATTTTCCAAGACCCGAAATATCACTATGTCACAAGCTGCTATAATCTATGTAGCTCTATACAAAAGTTTGAAGATAATAAAGAAAGCCTCTAGGCGAGGGAGTAGAAGGGGACTCCGAAGATCTGCGAACGCAAGCAGTAGTACCTTGAAGTCTCCTAAAATTAGCAGCACGTACAAACCCCGAGGCTGATAGCTCGCACCTGGATCTTCACACAAAAATATGTGCAGGGAAGGGCATGAGTACACTACAATGGCACCCAGTAAATGCCAAGCCTAATCTCGGTCGAGAAGTGACGAGGTCAGGTCAAGGCCCTACCGGAGTAAATATAATAAATTAAACAGTAAAAGGTATAAGTAAAATTTACGGTAACACAGTTAAAGAAATTCTCGAAAATTTAACAGTTAAGGGAGCCCTCGGCTCAGAACAAGGTAAACACAGTGAAAAATCTCTCGGGATACCGTCCCGTAGTTCCAAATGAATATGCAGTACAGGAAAATCTCTCAGAATACGTCCGTAGTCCCAAAGTAAATATGCAATGCTGGGGGATCTCCCGGAATACGTCCGTAGTCCCAAAGTAAATATGCAATGCTGGGGGATCTCCCGGAATATGTCCGTAGTCCCAAAATAAATATGCAAGACAGGGGGATCTCCCGGAATACATCCGTAGTCCAAATTTAAATATGCAACGCAAGATGAAATGGCATGTATGGCATCGAGTTATACGGTTTATACTGAACACAGATAAGGAAAATAGGGACTTAACTAAGCATGGCGCACAAAATGTCAAATAGGCAGCTAAAACACGTAAACATGCTCCTCTAATCTAAGCTAAACAATTAAACGTATTAGTGCAATTTAATAAGGAAAAAATAGTTTATGATTTAGAAAGGAAAAATGAGATTTTTTTGCAATAATAGCCCATGTACGTACACGGCGCCCACACATCAATTAATATCAAACATCTTAAGGGAAAAGTTCCCAACACAAGGTTATGCAAGCCACTTATCTCGAACCGCTCAAATCAACTCGATATCACGTTCTTGCCACGAGTATCCGACTCCAAATGGCCCGAATCTATTTAGATTAATTTCATAATGTAAATATAACTACAAGTAACTAATTTAGCTAATTAATTCGAAACTAAAGCGTGAAATTAGGAAAAACGCCCAAAACGTCTCTCCGGGCCCATGTCTCGGAATCGGGTAAAAATTATAAATTATGAACACCCATTCACTCACGAGTTCACTCGAACAAAAATCATCTAAATCCGACGTCAAATTCCCATTCAAATATCAGATTTTCAATTGGGGAACCTTTTCCCCTATTTCCAAACTTCTACCCTCAATTTCCTTAATTAGACGAGGAAAACAACAATAGATTAATGTATTATGATCAAAATATAGTTAAAATTAGTTACCCAATAGTTCTCCTTAAAAATCCCTCGAGAAATAGTCTCCCACCGAGCTCTAAATCGAATTTTGTGTTATGAAATTTCAAACCCTCGAAATCCTCTTTTCTGCCCAGCGATTTCTGCACCTGCGTGTATGGGGCCGCATCTGCAGGAAAATCAACGCAGGTGCGAAGGTAAATTATTCGGGCTGGGTACGCACCTGCGCGCTTGAGTTCGCACCTGCGGATGCGCTTCTGCGCTGAATCGTCCGCTTCTGCGGAACCTTGGGTCCTTCTCACCTCCGCATCTGCGACTGCCCTTCCGCAGATGCGGCTCCTCTCCTGCGGCTCACTCGTTGCATCTGCGACCACTGACACCCTGGCCTAAAAGTGCACCTGCGATCCCAGCCTCGCTTCTGCGAGGCCGCACCTGCGAACTCCCCACCGCAGGTGCGAAAACACCAAAACCAGCAACTCAAAAATTCCTCTAAGTCCAAGCTTTCACCCGTTAAGCATCTGAAACACACCCGAGGCCCTCGGGACCTCAACCAAACATACCAACCAATCCTAAAATACCATACGAACTTAGTCGAGCCTTCAAACCACATCAAACAACACCAAAATCATGAATTAAGTACGGATTCAAGCCTAAGAATTTAAAATTTTCCAAATTTTACAAATGACGCCGAACCACATCAAATCTAGTCCGAATGACCTCAAATTTACACACAGGTCACAAATGACACTACGAGCCTACAACCACTTTCAGAATTCCATTCCGAGCTCGATATCAAAATTTTTACTATCGGCCGAAATCGCCGAAAAACTATTTGCCAATTCAAGCCTAAATCTACTACAGACCTCCAAAACATATTCCGGACGTGCTCCTAACTCCAAAATCAGTCAACGGAGCTAACGAAGTCAACAAAATTCTATTACGGATCCATCTTCACACAGTTCCAACTACAGTCCAAACTTTAAGGCTTAAACTCACAACTATGGACTAAGTGTCCCAAAACTCTCTGAATCCCATAACCAATCACTCCGGCAAGTCCCAAAAGTAGAAACAAATATGGGAAAAGCAGATATTAGGGGATTGGGGCTTTAATTCTCAAACTGACCGACCGGATCGTTACATCCTCCCCCTCTTAAAACAATCGTTCATCCTCGAACAAGTATAAAGACATACCTGAAACTGTGAAAAGATGAGGGTACTGGCTGCCCTGCTCGGTCTCCCAAGTCGCCTCCTCGACCGGCTGACCCCTCCACTGGACCTTTACTGAAGTAATATTCTTTGACCTGAGCTTTCTGACCTGCCTGTCCAAAATGGCTACTGGCTCCTCAACATAAGATAGATCTTTGTCCAACTGGACTGAGCTGAAATCCAATACATGAGTCGGATCACCGTGATACTTCCGGAGCATAGACACGTGGAATACCGAGTGAACTCCTGCTAGGCTGGGAGGCAAGGTAAGCTCATAAGCAACCTCCCCAACTCGCCGTAATATCTCAAAAGGACCAATGAACCTCGGGCTCATCTTGCCCTTCTTTCCGAACCTCATGACGCCCTTCATAGGCGATACCCGAAGTAAGACCCGCTCACCAACCATAAATGCCAAGTCACGAACCTTTCGGTCCGCATAACTCTTCTGCCTGGACTGGGCTGTGCGAAGTCTCTCCTGAATTACCTTATTTGTACCCAACAATCGGGCCTCTTCCGGCTCAAACCATTTCACTGGGGACCGGCACCGCCTACCATACAAAGCCTCATATGGTGCCATCTGAATGCTGGACTGGTAACCGTTGTTGTAAGCGAACTCTGCAAGTGGAAAGTATTGGTCCCATGACCCTCTGAACTCCATCTCACAGGCACAAAGCATATCCTCAAGAATCTGAATAGTGCGTTCGGACTGCCCATCCGTCTGAGGGTGAAAGGTTTTGCTCAACTCCACTCTAGTACCCAATTCCTGCTGTACGGCTCTCCAAAACCGTGATGTGAACTGTGTGCCTCTGTCTGAAATGATAGATACTGGAATACCATGAAGGCAGACAATATCTCTGATATAAATCTCAGCCAACCTCTTAGAAGAATAAGTAGTCAACACTGGAATAAAATGAGCTGACTTGGACAGCCGATCCACGATCATCCAAATAGCATCAAACCTTTTCAAAGTCCGTGGAAGTCCAACTACAAAGTCCATGGTGATCCGCTCCCACTTCCACTCTGGGATCTCTAACCTCTGAAGTAATCCACCCGGCCTCTGGTGCTCATATTCGACCTGCTGACAGTTGAGACACTTGGCCACAAACCCAACTATATCCTTCTTCATCCTCCTCCACCAGTAGTGTTGTGTCAAATCCTGGTACATCTTCGCGGCACCGGGATGAATGGAGTACCGCGAGCTGTGGGCCTCCTCGAGAACCAACTCCTGAAGCCCATCTACATTGGGCACATAGATTCGGCCCTGCATCCTCATCACACCGTCATCACCAATAGTCACATCTCTGGTATCACCTTGCCGAACCCTGTTCTGAAGGACTAGAAGATGAGGATCATCATACTGGCGCTCCCTGATATGGTCATAAAGAGAAGACCGAGCAACCACACAAGCTAATACCCGGCCAGGCTCTGAAATATCCAATCTCATGAACTGACTAGCTAAGGCCTGAACAACCAAGGCTAAGGGCCTCTCAGCTGCCAGAAGATATGCCAAACTCTCTGCCCGGCGACTCAAGACGTCGGCCACTACATTGGCCTTCCCCGAGTGGTATAATATAGTGATATCATAGTCTTTAAGTAGCTCTAACCACCTCCGCTGACGCAAATTAAGGTCCTTCTGCCTGAACAAGTGCTGCAAACTCCGGTGATCAGTGTAAATCTCACAGGGAACACCATACAAATAATGACGCCAAATCTTCAGGGCGTGAGCAATAGCCGCTAACTCGAGATCATGAACCGGATAATTCTTCTCATGCACCTTCAACTTTCTAGACGCGTAGGCAATCACCCTACCGTCCTGCATCAATACCGCTCCAAGGCCAATCCTCGAGGTATCACAATAGACAGTGTAGGACCCTGAATCTGTAGGCAATACTAATACTGGGGTTGTAGTCAAAGTTGTCTTGAGCTTCTGAAAGCTCTCCTCACACTCATCGGTCCACCTAAATGGAGCACCCTTCTGGGTCAGCCTGGTCATAGGTGCTGCAATGGATGAAAATCCCCCCCACAAAGCGACGGTAATACCCCGCCAAACCAAGGAAACTGCGGATCTCCGTAGCTGATGACGGTCTAGGCCAACTCTGCACTGCCTTCACCTTTTTCGGATCTACCTTGATCCCATCACAAGACACTATGTGGCCCAAGAATGCCACTGAATCAAGCCAGAATCCACACTTAGAAAATTTTGCATACAATTTCTTCTCCCTCAAAGTCTGAAGCACGGTCCTCAGGTGCTGATCATGATCTTCCCGAGACCAGGAATATACCAGGATGTCGTCAATAAACACAATGACGAAAGAATCAAGATAAGGTCGGAACACATTGTGCATCAAATGCATAAAGGCTGCTGGGGCATTGTTCAGCCAAATGACATGATAAGAAACTCATAGTGACCATATATGGTCTTGAAAGCAGTCTTCAGGATATCCGACTCCCGAATCTTCAACTGATGATAACCTGAACGTAAGTCAATCTTGGAAAACACTTTGGAACCCTGTAACTGATCAAATAAGTCATCAATACGAGGCAATGGATACCTGTTCTTCACTGTAATTTTGTTCAACTAGCGGTAATCAATACACATCCGCATAGAACTATCCTTCTTCTTCACAAATAAGACAGGAGGGCCGAATGAAGCCTTTATTAAGCAACTCCTGCAACTGCTCCTTCAACTCCTTTAATTCAGGAGGAGCCATACGATATGGAGGAATAGAGATGGGCTGAGTGCCCGGCAACAAATCAATGCCAAAATCAATATCTCTGTCGGGCGGCATGCCCGGAAAATCAGCTGGAAACACATTTGGAAAATCTCTCACTACTGGAACTGACTCAACTGTAGGGGTATCAATACTGGCATCTCTCACATAGTCCAAATACGTATCACACCCCTTCTCAACTATTCGCTAAGCCTTAAGAAATGAAATGACCCTACGGGGAGTATACTCTAAGGTACCTCTCCACTCTAATCTCGGCAAGCCTGGCATAGCCAGCATCACGGTCTTAGCGTGACAATTAAGAATTGTATAATGGGGCGACAACCAGTCCATACCCAAGATAACATAAAAATCTACCATACTAAGTAATAACAAATCGGTTCTGGTCTTAAAACCACTAAGAGCAATCAAACACGACCGATATACGCGGTTCACAATGAGAGAATCTCCCACGAGAGTAGATACATAAACAAGGGAACTCAAAGAATCCTGAGATATCCCCAAATGTGGAGCAAAATAAGAAGACACATATGAATACGTAGAGCCTGGGTCAAATAATACTGATGCATCCCTATGACAGACAGGGACAATACCTGTGATGACTGAATCTAAAGCAACGACCTCTGAACGGGCTGGAAGGGCATAGTACCTGGCCTGGCCTCCCCCTCTAGGGCAACCTCCACCTCCCCGACCTCCACCTCGAGCTGGCTGAGGAGGTGGGGTGGCAGCTGGTGCTGGAAGAATGGCCAGAGGACCCGGTGGAGCATGTGGAGGCTGATAAGTCTATGAAGGTATACCCCTCCTGGCTCTGGGGAAATCTCTAACCATGTGACGAGTGTCACCACACTCAAAACAACCTCTCGGAGGACGTGACGGCTGAGACTGACTCGAACCTGGCCTGTTGGACTGGCCGGTAATAACACCTCGAGTAGGAGGCATATTGGATACTAGCGGTGCATAATAGGGCTCCTGAGGTCTAGGATGAGTTGGAACACCACTGGCTGCTGGAAGAGCTGAATGAACAGGGCGACTCACAAAACCCCTACCATAGTGTGCTGCTGGTGCACGAGCTCCTGAATAATGACCAGTCTCTCAAGACCTCTTGGCCTCTCTCTCCTCTCTGTCCCGGGCAAACATGCCCTCCACTCTTCTGGCAATTCTCACTGCATGCTGATAAGTGATGTCTATCTCTAACTCTCTGGCTATACTGGTCCGAATATTGGGCTGGAGTCCCTCAATGAAGTGACAAACCCTCTCTCTGACTGTAGCAACCAGAGCCGGTGCATGACGAGCTAACTCACTGAAACGGACTGCATACTCCGACACAGTCATAGCACCCTAACGCAACTGCTCAAACTTTGCGCGCCAAGCATCCTTGAGGTTCTGGGGAACATACTCACGTAAGAACATCTCTGAAAACTGAGTCCAAGTGAGTGAGGCTGCCTCGTCCGGACTACTTAGCTCATAGGCACGCCACCACTGATATGCTGCTCCCCTCAGCTGGAAAGCAGTGAAGGAAACCCCACTCGTCTCCACAATGCCCATAGTGTGAAGAATACGATGACACTCCTCAAGAAAACCCAGAGCATCATCTGAAGCTAGTCCGCTGAAAGTAGGTGGGTGGTACTTCTTTTACCTCTCAAGTCTGAGTTGCTCATCCTCAGAAGCAGCTACTCTGATCTCATGCTGAACCGGAGCCACTAGGGGCATAAGAATATACTCTGGGGCCTGATCAACCTGGACCCTCTGCTTAGGGGTGCGGGCTGCGGGAGTCTGTACCCCTCCCCCAGCCTGAGATGTAGCGGGAGCTATCGGAAATAGTCCAGCCTGAGCTAGAGTACTGAACATGCTCATGAACTGAGCTAAAGTCTCCTGGAGGGCTGGAGTAGCAATAGGGATCTCCGGTGCTGGCCCTCCAGCTGGAACTGCTGGGGGCTCCTCTGACGTAGCTCTCGCAGGTGCTCGGGCTACACCGCGTGGTTGTCCTCTACCCCAACCCCGGCCTCTAGCGGCTTTGGCAGGGGGCTCGGGTGCCTGATCGTCGGTTCTCCCAGTACGGGTCCTCACTATCTGTGAGAAAGAATAGAAGAGAATCTTAGAATTCTTTATGTCAATAACTCGCACGACAAGGAAATCAAAGAAATATGATTGTTCTTAACAGTTACATAGCCTCCCGAAGATAAGTACGGACATCTCCGCACCGATCCGCGAGACTCTAATAAATTGGCTTGTGACTCGTGACTCCTATGAACCTAGTGCTCTGATACCAACTTGTCACAACCAAAATTAACCCTACGTAAGGTGTCGTGATGGCACCTAGTCTTTACGACTAGGTAAGCCTAATATTACAAAAAATATATATAAAGAAAATATAACATTTTAAAATTTCAACAGCATATTGTGAATAGCCAAGAGTAGTACCATTCGACATATACAAAATAATTTCCCAAGACCCGAAATATTACTAAGTCACAAGCTGCTATAATCTATATAGCTCTATACAAAAGTCTGAAGATAATAAAGAAAGCCTCTAGGCGAGGGAGTAGAAGGGGACTCCGAAGATCTGCGGACGCAAGTAGTAGTACCTTGAAGTCTCCTAAAATCAGCAGCACGCACTAACCCCGAGGCTGATAGCTTGCACCTGGATCTGCACATGAAAACATGTGCAGGAAAGGGCATGAATACACCACAATGGTACCCAGAAAGTGCCAAGCCTAACCTCGGTCGAGTAGTTACGAGGTCAGGTCAAGGCCCTACCAGAGTAAATATAATAAATTAAACAGTAAAAGGTATAAGTAAAATTTATGGTAACACAGTTAAAGAAATTCTCAAAAATTTAACAGTTAAGGGAGCCCTCGGCTCAGAACAAGGTAAACACAGTGGGAAATCTCCCGGGATACCGTCCCGTAGTTCCAAATGAATATGCAGTACATGGGGATCTCCCCGAATACGTCTGTAGTCCCAAAGTAAATAAGCAGTACTGGGAGGATATCCCGAAATACATCCGTAGTCCCAAAGTAAATATGCAGTGCTGGGGGATCTCCCGGAATACGTCCGTAGTCCCAAAATAAATATACAAGACAGGGGGATCTCCCGGAATACGTCCGTAGTCCCAATTTAAATAAACAATGCAAGATGAAATGGCAGGTATGACATCGAGTTATACGGTTTATACTGAACATATATAAGAAAAATAGGGACTTAACTAAGCATGGCGCACAAAATGTCAAATAGGCAGTTAAAACACGTAAGCATGCTCCTCTAATCTAAACTAAACAATTAAACGTATTAGTGCAATTTAATAAGGGAAAACAGTTTATGATTTAGAAAGGAAAAACGGGATTTGTTTTTGTAATAATAGCCCATGTACGTACTCGTTACCTCACGTACATGGCGCCCACACATCAATTAATATCAAACATCTTAAGGAAAAAGTCCCCAACACAAGGTTAGGCAAGCCACTTACCTCGAACCGCTCAAATCAACTCGATATCACGTTCTTGTCACGAGTATCCTACTCCAAATGGCCCGAATCTATTCAAATTAATTGCATATTGTAAATATAACTACAAGTAACTAATTTAACAAATTAATTCGAAGCTAAAGCGTGAAATTAGGAAAAACGCCCAAAAGGTCTCCCCGGGCCCACATCTCGGAATCGGATAAAAATTATAAATTATGAACACCCATTCACTCACGAGTTCACTTGAACAAAAATCATCTAAATCCGACGTCAAATTCCCATTCAAATCTCAGATTTTCAATTGGGGAACCTTTTCCCCCCATTTCCAAACTTCTACCCTCAATTTCCTTAATTAGACGAGGAAAACAACAATAGATTAATGTATTATGATCAAAATAGAGTTAGAATTAGTTACCCAATAGTTATCCTTCAAAATCCCTCGAGAAATCATCTCCCACTGAGCTCTAAATCGAATTTTATGTTATGAAATTTCAAACCCTCGAAATCCTCTTTTCTGCCCAGCGATTTTTGCACCTGCGCGCATGGGGCCGCATCTGCGGTCACGCACCTGTGGAAAAATCAATGCAGGTGCGAAGGTCACTTATCCGGGCTGGGTACGCACCTGCGCACTTGAGTCCGCACCTGCGGATGCGCTTCTGCGCTCAATCGTCCACTTCTACGGAACCTTGGGTCCTTCTCATTTCGCATCTGCGACTGCCCTTCCGTAGATGCGGCTCCGCTCCTGCGGCTCAATTGTCGCATCTGCAACCACTGACTCCCCGACCTAAAAGTGCACCTGCGATCCCAGCCTCGCTTCTGCGAGGCCACACCTGCGGACTCCCCACCGCGGGTGCGAAAACACCACAACCAGCAACTCAAAAATTCCTCTAAGTCCAAGCTTTCCCCCGTTAAGCATCCGAAACACACCAGAGGCCCCCGGGACCTTAACCAAATATACCGACCAATCCTAAAATACCGTACGAACTTAGTCGAGCCTTCAAACCACATCGAACAATACCAAAATCATGAATTAAGCACGGATTCAAGCCTAAGAAATTAAAATTTTCCAAATTCTACAAACGACGTCGAACCACATCAAATCTAGTCCGAATGATCTCAAATTTTGCATACAGGTCAAAAATGACACTAAGAGCCTACAACCACTTTTGGAATTTCATTCTGAGCTCGATATCAAAATTTTCACTATCGGCCAAAATCACCGAAAAACTAACTTTTGCCAATTCAAGCCTAAATCTAATACAGACCTCCAAAACATATTTCGGAAGCGCACTTAATCCCAAAATCACTCAACAGAGCTAAAGGAGTCGACGAAATTCCATTTCAGATCCGTCTTTATACAGTTCCGACTACGGTCCAAACTCTAAGGCTTAAACTCATAACTAGGGACTACGTATCCCAAAACTCTCTGAATCTCATAACCAATTACTTCGGCAAGTCCCAAAAAGCAGAAACAAATATAGGGATAGCAGATATTAGGAGATCGGGGCTCTAATTCTCAAAACGACCGGCCGGGTCGTTACACTTGTGCTAGAACAACTCCAATTCCTCCACCATAAGCATCAGTTTCCACTGTGAATTCCTTTGAAAAATCTGGAAGAGCTAAGACTGGAGCTGAAGTAATAGCTAATTTCAAATCTTCAAATGCAGCAGTTGCTGCAGGATTCCACTGAAAATTCCCCTTTTTGAGTAGATCATTGAGGGGTCTTGCAATGATGCCATATCCCTTGATAAATCTCCTATAGTAGCGTGTCAACCCTAAGAATCCTCTTAGCCCTTATATGGTAGTGGGTAGTGGCCAATCCAACACACCCTGAACTTTTTTTTTATCCATAGCCACACCTTGTTCAGAAATGATGTGGCCTAAGTAGTCAATCTGTGTGACTCCAAAAGCACATTTGCTTTATTTTATGAACAATGCATGGGATCGAATGACCTTGAAAGCTTCCTCTAAATATAACAGATGGTCATACCAACTTTGACTATATATTAAGATGCCATCAAAAAAAACTAAGATGAATTTTTTGAGATACTTGTGAAAGATCTGGTTCATTAGGCTTTGAAAAGTAGAAGGGGCATTTGTTAAGCCAAAAGGCATAACCATGAATTCATAAAGGCCATGATGGGTTCTAAATGTAGTCATAGGTATGTCTGGTTCAAACATCCTAATTTGATGATATCCTAACCTTAAATCCAGCTGAGAGAAGTATTTGGCACCATGAAGTTCATCCAGCAATTCTTCAATTACATGAGTAGGGAACTTGTCCTTCATTGTGCAGTTGTTCAACTCCCTGTAATCTACACACAATTGCCATGATCCATCCTTATTTTTTACCATCACAATAGGAGATGAATAAGGGCTGGTGCTGTGCCTAATAACTCCAAAGACTAGCATCTCATTTACTATCTTTTCAATCTCATTTTTCTGAACATTAGGATATCTGTAAGGCCTGATGTTGATGGGGAAGACACCTTCTTTCAAGGTGATCTTGTGGTCATGTAATCTAGAGGGAGGGAGTTGTGTTGGCTCCTCAAACAAATCACTGTACTTCTGCAATATAGACTGCAAATCTCAGTTTATACTTGGTTCCTTTGGCAGGCTTTCCAATGTAAAAAGGCTGATTTTCACTCCTTGTTGTTGATTCTCAAGAAATAAACCCACAGATATCATGCACAGCTCTGCAGGTTTGGCTAATAGCTTGTCCATGTTGGCCTGTTGAATCATCTTAGTTGTAGGAGGTTGAACTCCTCTCAATGACACTTTATGTCCAATGATACTGAACGCTATTCTAAGTTTCTTGAAGTTCCACATAATGTCACCCAATATGATTAACCACTGAATTCCCAAGACCATACTACACCCTCCAATTGGCAGCACTAACATATCAGAATCAAAAGAAACACCTTGCATTTTCCAAACCAGCTTTTTCCATATATAGTTGCTCTGCACCTTCTTTCCATCAGCAACAGATATATCAAAAGGAGATATAGCTGTCAAAACACATCCCAACTTCTTGGCAGTGTTAAGATCCAAGAAATTGTGAGTGCTCCCTATATCAATTAGAACCTGCACATCCTTGCCCTTGACTGATACAGTTACCCTCATAGTTCTAAAATCATGCAGTCCATTCATGGCATGGACTGATACATGAGGTAGAATGGACCCCTCAGCACCAGTCTCCAACATTTGACCTATCATTGTTAACAATTCTGCTGGGTCTAACATCACTTTCTCTCCCAACTTAACTTCTTATATTCCCTCCTCCACCTTCATAGAAAATAATTGCCTCATGTTCTTACATACATGCCCAAAGCTATACTTCTCATCACAATTGTAACATAGTCCCTTACTCATTTCCTCTATTTCAGCTGGAGTTAATTTCTTGGCATTTCTGTAAGTAGGTTTTATAGATGTGGTATGAACATTTGGAGGTCTACTAGAAGGTTGGCTAAATTTGGAGGGCATTGGGGTAGTGTGTTGAGGGAACTTAGAGTTAACACAAGGAAATTTTGGAGTGTTTTTAGTTGAATAAGATGGAGTTGAGGTGGCCATGAAAACTTGCTTCTGTACTATCAATGTTTGTTCCTGAATTTTAGCTAGACTAATTGCCTTAGCTAAAGTTCTGGGTGCTAACATTTTGACAAGTAAACCAATTTCTGGTTTCAACCCCCTAACAAAACAACTAACAACATACTCCTCTGATACTTCTACTCTAGTAAGCAATTCATCAAACAGGTCAACATAGTCTTGCACCGAGCTTACCTGCCTCAAGTCCTTGAAGTCTCCCATGGGATCGTCAAACAGTTCAGATCCAAATCTGGCATACAAATAAGCTACAAATTCATCCCAGCGAGGCTAGTCTCTAGTCACTCAATGCTTCATGTAAGATTGGTGCCATTGTAGTGCCTTCCCTTCCAGCTTGCACGAAGCCAGTTTCACCTTAGAATCCTCGGGAGTGTCATCCACAGTGAATAAATGCTCACATTTATACAGCCAGTCCTTCAACCCTAGGCCATCAAAAGCTGGGAACTCCACATGATAATCGCGAGTTGGCAATTGGTAACCTCTAGGTCGAGGAACCACCACCTCTAGACCTTCATTCTCAACAGGACCCACGTGATGATTAGTTAAATTATTCACCAACAATTTCCTCCATATCTTGGACCACCTTATGATCCAAAAAACTTCTCAATTTCGAAACAGAAGTTGTGACTGCATCCATCGAACCCTTGAGATTATCGACTTCCTTGCGTAGCTTTTGCATACGAGTATTATGGTCCCCCATTTTCATAGATCTAAGGAGCAAAAAGCTCTGATACCAATGTTACGACCTCTACAGTTTTAACAGGAAAAGGAAAGAACAATGAGCTCACCTAAAGGACAAATGGGAAGAATTGTCTTTGAACAGCTTGCTCGACAAGAACTTAATTGAGTTCTGGAAAACAGAGATGAAGTGAGAGACAAACGAGAGGGAAGAAAGAGATTCTTTATTTCAAATCATCCGATGAGATCTTACAAAATGAGAAAACATCCACTATATAGGAAGGGGTAGGAAAGTTAGTTATAACTAACTTTTTGGATTCCCCTTTTTCGTTTATTCTTGCACGCGTGCTAGTCACGTGGGTTGTAACTAACCTAACAAACTAATAACTAATGCAACTGAATTGAGATGAGTGTTTTATAATTGGAAAGAGCTTCATTAGGATCGTATCAGGTTTAGTTTTTTCTTTTGCATGTTTGTAGTGATTTATGATTTATACGAGTTTTTGTTCTATTCTCAAAATGGTGTCTTGTGATATTAAGATCTTGCTAGTTAGTGTTAGGATAATTTTATAACAAATTAGGGTATGGTTAAGTCTTGAATTTTTTTTTTTGGCATGTTTGGAGTGAGTTTTTATTTAATACGTTCTATTCTGAAAAGGGTTTCTTCTGATGTTACAATCTTGGTACTTAGTGTTAGAATTATTTTGTTACAAATTACGGATTTGATGGTTAATTCTTCATGAGAGTTTAGTTTTTTGCTTGTTTGTAGTGATTTTTAATTTAATATGAACTGCGTTTCTCTTGGAATTTCAGTTGGGTTTTCAAAATGGTGTCTTGCTTAATAAAATCCTGGTAATTAGTATTACTTTTGGGACATTTTGTGGGGAATTTCTTTTGGTGTATTCTTCGAGAAAGTCCATTTATACTTGCTTGTTTCTAGAGATTTTTGAAGTGTGGATCTTATTTTACTCCCTTTAACTTTTTTTTTTTGGGGATAGTCTTTGATTAACTTCCAGTTGCCTCAACTGGATGATGATTTTGATCATCATGGGAATAGTAGTCAGTATGAGAGCAGAGGTAGCCCAGGTAGACATTCTTTCTTGACATTGTTATTTTTTTCTTTTTAAATTGAATTCTTTATTATATGGGTCGATGAGCATGACCAATTAGGACTAAATTTGTGTACTTATAAAAAGAAGTATGACCGATTAGGACCAAATTCGTGACTGATAACACATTATTTTCACTAAAAATCCTTATTACTAATATTGATCCAAAAGAAAGAAAATACTTGAGTTAGCAAATGCACATTCTTTATCCTATTATAATGCAAATTTGACTTTTAGGCAATGAAAAGTTAAGCTAATGAAGTGTTGTAATAATCAGCCGCATCATATGTTGGTTGATAGGTGGAGCACCAGGGAACCAGAGTAATGGTATAATGTCTGGTAGGGAGTTGAAGAAAAAGAGGCGGACTTCATATAGTAGTGACAAAGAGGGGGACGGGGACAGAGGTTATAATACCCATATTTCAGAGGAAAGGTATAGGGCAATGCTGGGAGAACACGTTCAAAGGAATAAGAGGAGGCTTGGTAATTCCTCAGCAAGCCCTGCAACTACTCGTAATAGGATGCCTGCGACGAGAAGTGGTGGAGGATCAAGAGACCAGAAATCAACAAATGATCATAGAGGAGGAGCACTCAAACTTGACTCTGCATCAAATTTTTTTAACAATAGCACTCAGAAGTTAGGGAACCATATTCAGTCTGATTTTCCAGGACCATACTCTGCTTTCACTTAATCATTTGAAATGAATATAAAGATGTTTACCCAAGTTATTTTGTACTTTAAGCCCCCAAAAGGTAAAGTGTGTCACCTAATGTTTGGAATTTTTGCATATCTATTTATGAACCTGCTTTCTTGGATCTCGGGGAGGACATCATATACAGGATCCCTCCACCCTATGAAAAGCTGGCAACATTATTGAATTTGCCAACCATGTCAGATATTCAAGTTAATGTAATTTACCTCAAGGGTACACTTAATTTGGAGACTTTGGCTGCAATGATGGCTTCTGATGAGAGACTTGGGCCCAAACGTCAAGCTGGAATGAGTGATCCCAAGCCCCAATTTGAATCTCTTCAGGCACGATTGCGAGCCCAGCCAGCTAATAGTGCCGGTCATAAATTCAGTCTGCAAGTCAGCAAAGTTGTATTAGAGGCTTCTTCCATCCCTAAGGGGGCTGCAGTTGGTATACGGCATTCTATATAGTCAGAGGGTGGTGTCTTGCAGATTTATTATGTGAAAGTGTTAGAGAAAGGAGACACATATGAGGTCAGTAATTCTCTTTAGCATTGCAGTTCAGTTTATGTTTATCTTATAGCTATATGGGCATCAGTCATGTTGCTTACATATGAGTGGTCATTTGGAGCTGCAGATTATTGAACGTAGTCTACCCAAATAGCCAAAACTGAAGAAAGATCCTTCTGTGATTGAGAAGGAATAAATGGATAAGATTGGAAAATATTGGATAAACCTTGTCAGAAAAGAAATCCCAAAACATCATAAGATATTCATCAATTTCCACAGAAAGCAATTGACTGATGCCAAGAGGTTTTCAGAAATTTGTCAGAGAGAGGTAAGCACGGCCTTGATCTTGTTAGAACAAATTTGTGTGCGATTCTCCAAATTTCTATGCTAATTGTCTTTTGGACGTTCTTACTTGAGTGGTGGGTTCCCTTTTTCAGGTAAAAATGAAAGTTAGCAGATCACTTAAGGTGATGAGAGGTGCTGCAATTCGTACAAAGAAACTTGTTAGGGACATGCTCGTGTTTTGGAAGAGAGTTGACAAGGAGATGGTACTTAAATTCTACCTTTTTGACATTATTTCATAGTGAACTCTTTGCTATTATGGTATGTATAAGAAGTTGCTATTCGAGAGCAACCTGAGCAGCTGGAGAGGAGGGAGGAAAGTCAGCCATGGTTAACTGCATTCTTTTTTCAAGTATGGTTAACTGCATTCTTTTTTCAAGTATGGTTAACTGCATCCTTAGTTGTATGGGGTTGAATGTTGGCCAGTCAAGAGCTCCCATATCCAGAAGATGAAAGTAGCAAAGATGAGGATGTTGAGATGGATGTGCGGGCACACAAGGTTAAATAGAATTAGGAATGAAGTTATTTGAGACAAGGTGGGTGTGGCTCCAATTGAGGACAAGATGTGGGAAGCGAGGTTTAGATGATTTGGACATGTGAGGAGGCGGAGCACAGATGCTCCAGTCATGAGGCGTGAGAGGTTGACATTGGAAGGCCTAAGGAGAGGTAGAGGTAGGCCGAAAAAGAATTAGGATGAGGTGATTAGACATGACATGGTGTAGCTTCAGCTGACCGAGGACATGACCCTTGATAAGAAGGTGTGGAGGTCGAAGATTAGGGTAGTAGGGTAGGTAGTTTAGTGTTCTCCCCTGTCTTACCGGTAGTATTAGCACGGACATTAGTATTATGTTGGCATTAGATTTCTATGACTACTGTCATTTCTCTCATTGCGGTCTCCTCTCTCATTGCGGTCTCCTGATTATTTGGTTGTTATTTATGCTTCTTTTACATGGCTTCTCACGGTTGCGATTCTTGTTTTTCTCTTTTTTAATGTGGTGCTTATGCTTCTCTGAGCCGAGGTGGAAACAACCTCTCTATCTCCCACAAAGGTAAGGGTAAGGCTGCGTACACACTACCCTCCCCAGACCCCCACTATATAGGATTATACTGGGCTTGTTGTTGTTGTTGATAACTGCATCCTTAATTAGCCAAGATGCAGCTCTCTGTTTTGATGGTTTTAAGACTATTACCACATTGTATATTCATCTTAGCCTATACTATCCTGAAGAAGATAATGAAAGGTGATAAAGATATATTCACCTATTCTGGCTCTCTAGTTCTGTCCCTATTTTATATCATAACGGCATGTTAGATTGATGATATTGTTGCCGTAAGAGTTTCTTTTCAGCCAATATGTTTTTGGGTTATTTGTTGGTTTACCTACTAAAGCTTGCAATGGAGTATTGATACACTTATGAGAAAAGAAAGTGTACATTTATAAGGATTAAGGACTCATAAAGATGCATGTCCTTTGTTGTGTTTCCTCCAGAAGATTGAATATGCTAAAAGAACATGCTTCTTCACGAGTTTCTGTTGTTGACTGTTTGACTAGAGGACTTCCTAAGATGTAAATTTTTTAATGTTGCAGGCAGAAGTAAAGAAAAGGGAGGAAAAAAGAAGTTGCAGAAGCTTTGAAGCGTGAATAGGAGCTTCATGAAGCAAAGAGACAACAACAGAGGCTCAACTTTCTGCTATCTCAAACTGAACTTTACAGCCATTTCATGCAAAATAGATCAACTTTATCCTCTGAGGCTGTGACTTTAGGTGATGAAATGACAAATGACCAAGAAATGTTGTTAAGTTCCAGTGAAGCTAGACCTGGAGAGGAAGAGGATCCTGAAGAGGCTGAGCTAAGAAAAGAGGCTTTGAAAGCTGCACAGGATGCAGTTTCAAAGCAGAAAATGATGACAAGTGCATTTGATAGTGAATGTCTGAAGCTGCGGCAAGCTGCTGAAATTGAACCCTCCCAGCAAGATGTCGCAGCCGCTAACATAGACTTATTGCATCCATGAGTTTTTGAGCTCCTCTAAGATATCGTCTTTGTTCTTTTGCTGAGAGATTGTAGTGGCACCAATTTTGTTGCTCCACTCTCTGATGGTACTGGCTCGCTATGTTTCAGTGTACCTTTAGGTCAACCATGCCTATGGCATCAACAATACAGATGCCAGAAATATTCAAGGGTACTCTTAAAGAGTATCAGTTGAAAGGCCTCCAGCGGCTTGTAATAGTTACAAGCAGGTAAGTTGTCATTTTCCTGAAAGTTGATCTTTTTGCTCAACCTCTATGGAGATTTTGCTTGGCTGGCTTATAACATTCAACTTTATCTGTCAGGGTTTAAATGGTATTCTTGCTGATGAGATGGGTCTTGGCAAAACAATCCAGGCCATGGCTTTCTTGGCTCATTTGGCAGAAGTAAGCGATCTATTTGTTCATGTTTTGTTTATCAACTGTCTTGTAGTAAATTATCAAAACAAAAATCTTTCTGGCAGAGAAGTCTAGTAACTTGGCTTCATTGATCTCTACAGGACAAGAATATATGGGGTCCCTTTTTAGTTGTTGCTCCCGCATCAGTCTTGAACAACTGGGCTGATGAAATTGGTCGTTTCTGCCCCGATCTGAAAACTCTTCCTTATTGGGGAGGGTTACAAGAGCGAATGGTACTTCGGAAGAATATTAACCCAAAACGTCTATATCGACGGTAATTTCATTTGGCTTTGGTTATTGCTATACATAATACAGGAGTAGTGGACTTACCTACACTTTTGGTTCTTTCATGTCTCCCTCATTGATCTTGAATTTGCTATTGTGTTTTTAGATGAAGTGATATCATTAATGGCATCAAGTTGTAAAGTGATATCATTAATCCGCAAGTACTACCAATGATAGTCAATTCAAAAGTAAGTTGTAAGCTCCATTACAATATGCCCTATTCTAAAGATAAGGAGCTAATAAAGTACAAAAACTTTTCAATGGAGGTTGTAGGAAAGAGATTGCTCCAGCTATATAAAAATAAAAGACAATTAGCCTTGAGAGAGTGATTTAGAGTTGATATTCCATCAAAACATCTTCGATTCCTTTCTATCCAGATACACCAAAAAATACAAGAAGGAACCATTTTCTAGATCTTCCTGATGGACCTACCAACTTTCCATGAACTCTAGCATATGAAGGCATCCTTAATCCTCTCAGGTATGACCCAACTGAGTCCAAAAACTGAAAAGAACATGTTCCAGATATCATGTAATAGGAGATGGTTGTTGGTTTCTATGTTCTGATGGCACATATAGCATCTGTAGACAATGTGTATGTTCCTTCTCCGGAGATTGTCTTGAGTCAAACATGCTTCATAGAGTGCTATCCAACTGAAACAAATCATTTTAGGAGGTAATTTTGTTTCTAGATTAATTTTCATGGCCAATTATCCATCATCTCATTCTGGGCACAAAGAGTTGAATATCCTGCTTTAACAGGGTATAGACAATTTGCTTTATCACCCCATCTTAGTCTGTCTGAAATCTACTCATTGGCTCTGCATTTCCCCATCTTTCAAGTAAGTTGCATAGTTCTTCAAGCTCTCATTCCTGTAGGTTCCTTCTAATTTGTTGGTTCCGTACATTGTCCGCTCTATTTTGTGAGATGGTGGAGTCTGGATTACTGGAGATCAGAAAAAGATTAGGATAATCAGTTTGCAAAGCTGAATTCCACAGCCACTTGTCTTTCCAAAATTTTATGTTTGTCCCGTTATCAACCAGGAACCTGCAGTTCTGGTAAAATTCATCCCACAGTTTGGTTATGTTCTACCATTAGCCTACACCATGTGGAGCTGTAGAGGTTTTGGTGCACCAGTGGCTCTGCACACCATGCTTTGGAGCCACCACATCCTTCCAGAGAGCAGGTGATTCCTGGCCATATCTCCAAAGCCATTTCATAAGCATGAATTTGCTATGGATAGCTAGGCTTTTTATGCCCATACCACCAAGGGATTTAGGCTGTGTGACTTTTGGCCATTTGACCAAATGAAACTTGTGTGTTTCGCTGCTACCTTCCCAAAGGAAATTCTTTCTAATCTTGTCTAGTTGTTTTTTCACCATGCCGGATGGAGAATAATGACATAAAATATGTGGCAATGCTGTCCAAGACACTATTGATAAGTGTGTGTCTGCCACCCATTGAGAGGTATTGCATCTGCCAAGTAGCCAACCTTTTTTCAAAATTTTCCACTTTACCATTCCAAATTTCAGTTAACCTGAATTTAGCACCAAGTGGTAGCCCAAGGTATGTTGTTTTGAAAGTACCAATTTTGCAACACAAGATATCTGCCAGTCTCTCCAAATTCTGAACGTATAACTGGGTAAATGTAACTTTTCATCATATTAATGTGTAGTCCTGACAGTGCCTAAAAAATGAGCAGTTTAAGATTTAAGAGTAGCACG
This sequence comes from Nicotiana tomentosiformis, assembly GCF_000390325.3. Lineage (NCBI taxonomy): Eukaryota > Viridiplantae > Streptophyta > Magnoliopsida > Solanales > Solanaceae > Nicotiana > Nicotiana tomentosiformis. The sequence continues at coordinate 3,091,449 of NC_090815.1, read as the reverse complement.
AGGTTCCTCTGCTCCACAAAAAATGAGGGTATCATCTTCATAAAATCAGTTGTGAGATTGTAATAGCATTCCCTTGACCGGTGCCTACTTCAATATCTTTTATCTATTACAGGTCCCTTTCCTTTTCAAGCATTATGCTTAACCCTTCCATAGCCAAAATAAAGAAAGGGGGTCTCCCTGCCTCATACCTTTCTGTTTGATCCATCTATCACCAAATCCCATCTTCCTTAGCATTGTGATGAGGAATTGCCACTTGAGTTTATCAAAGGCCTCTTCTATGTTCAACTTACATAGGATGCCTGATTCCCCTCTCTTCCGTTTCCAGTCAAGAACTTCGTTGGCAATTAAGGTTGCGTCTGTGATTTGTCTGCCTTTGATGAAGGCATTTTGATCTCCAGATATAAGTTTCCCAATCATTCTTTCAATCTTATAGCCAGTAACTTTGCAGCTATTTTATAGACACCCCAATTAGGCTGATTGATCTATAATCCTTGAGCTGAATTTTCTATTCTTCTTGTTCATTGACATTCATTATTGGTAAGGCACTTTTAATTTTATTATAAATATTGATGAGGCAAACATTGCTTCATAAAACTGATCTTCTTGAAGTATCAAAGTCAACCATAGGTTAGATGATGGTTTTTGGCTTGGGCACCTAGGCATTTAGCAATATGACAAGTGTGAGAAGGCACGGGAGAAAATATATTATTGATATTGGATGAACAATACAATACAAGAGGTCTTTATTTATAGTTATACTATACAAGGACATACTACTCCTTTACCAATGTGGGACAATACTACACTATATACATGCTGTAAACTAACACTCCCCCTCAAGTCGGTGCATACAAATCATATGTACCGAACTTGTTATGTATATAACTAATACGAGAACCAGTGAGAGACTTGGTAAAAATATTTGCAAGTTAATCATTTGACCTCACAAACTTTGTAGTAATCTCTCCTGAAAGTATCGTTTCTCTAACGAAGTGACAATCAATCTCAATGTGTTTAGTTCTCTCATGGAACACCGAATTTGATGCAATATGAAAGGCAGCTTGATTACCGCACACAAGTTCCATCCGACTGATTTCACCAAATTTTAACTCCTTGAGCAATTGTTTGGTCGACACTAGCTCACATGTTGCCATAGTCATTGCTCGATATTCTGTTTCTGTACTAGACCGAGCAACTACATTCTGTTTTTTGCTCTTCCAGGACACCAAACTGCCTCCTACTAAAACACAATATCCAGATGTAGAACGTCTATCAGAAGGTGATCCTGCCCAATCAGCATCTAAGTATCCAACGATCTGCTCATGACCTCGATCCTCAAATAGTAACCTTTTGCCTGGAGCCGATTTTATATACCGAATAATGCGGACAACTGCATCCCAATGACCATCACAGAGAGAATTCATAAACTAACTTACAACACTCACAGGATAAGAAATATCGGGTCTAGTCACTATGAGATAATTTAGTTTTCCATCCAGCAGCCTATAGCTTGCAGGATCGCTAAGTGGCTCCCCCTGTCCTGACAGAAGTTTAGAATTCGGATCCATCGGAGTGTCAACAGGTCTGCAACCTATCATCCCTGACTCCTCAAGAATATCTAAAGTATATTTTCTTTGAGAAATAACAATACCTGAGCTAGATTGGGCAACCTCAATACCCAGAAAGTACTTCAATCTGCCTAGATCCTTAGTTTGGAAGTGCTGGAAGAGATGCTGCTTCAGATTGGTAATACCATCCTGATCATTGCCAGTAATAACAATATCATCAACATAGATTACCAGATAAATACAGAGACTTAAAGTAAAGTGCCGATAAAACACAGAGTGATCAGCTTCACTATGAGTCATGCCAAACTCCTGGATAACCGTGCTGAACTTACCAAACCAGGCTCGAGGAGACTGCTTTAGACCATAAGTGACCGACACAAGTGACATACAAGGCCACGAGACTCCCCCTAAGCAACAAAACCCGGTGGTTGCTCCATATAAACCTCATCCTCAAGATCACCGGGAAGAAAGGCATTCTTAATGTCCAGTTGATAGAGGGGCCAATGACGAACCGCAAGCATGGATAGAAAAAGGCGGACCAAAGCCACTTTAGCCACGGGAGAGAAGGTATCACTGTAATCGAGCCCAAATATCTGAATATATCCTTTGGCAACAAGACGGGCCTTAAGTCGATCAATCTGTCCATCGGGACCAACTTTGACTGCATAAACCCAACGACAACCAACAGTAGAGAGTATAAGGGTGACTGAGGAAACAATACTGAATGCGGAATCTGATCCTTGATGGGAGATGAAGATATCCGATTAATCAAATAACAAACTGTGAGAACTGCATCGCCCCAAAAATGCAACAGAACACGAGATTCAATTAGAAGTATGCGAGCAGTCTCAATAAGGTGCCTATTCTTTCTCTCAGCAACCCCATTTTGCTGAGGGGTATAAGGACAAGATTTCTGATGAATAATTACTTGAGAAGTCATAAACTGCTGAAACTGAGAAGATAAATATTCTAAGGCATTATCACTGCGAAAAATGCAAATAGAAGCACCAAATTGGTTTTTGATTTCAGCACAAAAACTCTGGAATATAAAAAATAACTCAGAATGATCTTTCATTAAGAAAATCCAAGTACATCTTGAATAATCATCAATGAAACTAACAAAGTAACGAAATCCCAAGGTTGAACTGACTCTACTAGGACCCCATATATCAGAATGAACTAAGGAGAAGACAGACTCTGCATGACTCTCAACACTACGTGAAAAGGAGGCTCGGGTATATTTTCCAAGTTGACATGACTCACAGTCTAATGTAGACAAACTAGATAAACTAGGTACCATCTTCTGAAGTTTTGATAAACTCGGATGTCATAAATGTCTGTGGATTAGATCTGGAGGATCTGTAACTAGACATGTTGTGGAAGGACTGAGTGAGATAAGGTAGTAAAGGCCTTCTGATTCACGTATTGTACTAATTGTCTGTCTCGTACTGCGGTCATGCATAATAAAAGAATCGTCAATAAAATATATACTACAATGGAGGGCACGAGTCAAACAACTAACAGATGCAAAACTAAAAGGACATCCAGGGACATAAAGAACGGAATCTAGTGTGATAGAAGACAAGGGATTAGCTTGTCCAACTCCTTTTGCCTTAGTTTGACATCCATTGGCTAAAGCAACGGTGGGAAGATACTATGAATATACAATATTTGACAAAAGTGATATATTACCAGAGATGTGATCAGAAGCGCCTGAGTCCATGACCCATAGGCCAAGAGTACTAGACTGGGAAACACAAGCAAAAGAATTACCAGTAATCGAAGTATCGGTCTGAGCAACTGAGGCTACTTGCGGAGATGTCTGCTTACTTGCTCGATACTGAAGGAGCTCATTATATTCTTCTTTAGATAAAGAAAATCCCTGGTTACCTGTAGTCTCGGTCTGAGCAAGGTAAGCATTTTTAGGTGGACGACCATGTAAGGAATAGCACATTTCACGAGTGTGTCCAAGTTTGTGACAATAAGAATACTTGGGTCTAGATCTTCCAAAACGACCTCCTCCTCGTCTATGCTCCATAGTTTGAGATGCCCGAAATTCCACTGTTTGGGATGCAAGAACAGAGGAATCAAGTATCTGTGATGAGATCACTGGGTGACTAGGTGCTGCAGCAAGGCGAAATAATCGAGAATAATTCATCAACTGTCGGGACAGTCGGACTAGCCAAAATCTGGTCGCGTACTGAATCAAGATCATTAGAAAGTCCGGTGAGGGTAAGAACGAGAAACATCTTCTGTCGCTGCTCTTGTTGTTTTTTAACACTAGCAGAAACTGGCATCAACTTCTCAAATTCCTCCATGACTGTCTGCACTTGACCCAATTAAGTAGACATATCTAATTCCTGCTTCTTTAAGTTTGTCATCCGCGATATCACATCATAGAAGCGAGATATGTCATTAGTGTATAAGGTGCGTGCCTTTGCCCAAACCAAATAACATGTCTGGAATGGACGAAACAAGGGCATCAACTTGGAATTAATAGATCGTCACAAGATGCTACATAACTGAGCATCGATCTTTGCCCAAAGTGCTATTGCCTTTTCATCTCCTTCGCTAGACTGTTTGATTAGATGATCTTGAACACCTTGGCCTCTACACCATAACTCGACAGATGAAGCCCAAGCTAAGTAGTTTGAACCTCCCATTAAAGGTTCCGAGATAATAATAGTACTAAAGCTTCCAGAACTCATGTTTCTAGACCCAAAAGCATCAAATCCCAAAGACATCATTGCAAATTATTACTAAATAAGAGAAAGAATCACCTGTAATCTACTGAAACAGAGTAAGGGAACACAGAAACAGAATAAGGAAATACTGTAGCTGCCGGAATCTTACTGTAGCTATTTGAATAGTACTGTAGCTGCCGGAAAAAACTCAAAGTAGTCGGAATGAAATGAAAACAGTAGGGGTAGGATCAAAATTACCAGGCGACCCAACTATTCTGAAGGAAGTTTTTTAAAAAATGGCCGAAAGTGGTCGTACGCGCCGGCGCGTGAGCTTCTGGTGGCGCGTGGAGGCGCATGAGGAGGCTGTTGCCGGAGATTTTCATTGGGGTTTGGTCGCCAGACAGTGAAGACTTTTGTGGTAGTGTTGGATTTTGTACAACACTGACAGAGACGAAGTAGACGCAAAACAACCTTAAAAAGAATCGCCGGGAAAAGACTTCTGCTGACTGATTTCTCTTCCCGGAATCGCTGAAATTTATGCACAGCGATAAATCTCTCACAATTGCTCTGATACCATGTGAGAAGGCACAGGAAAAAATATGTTATTGATATTAGATGATCAATACAATACAAGATGTCCTTATTTATAGCTATACTATACAAGGACATACTACTTCTATTCCAATGTGGGACAGGACTACACTATATACATAGCTGTAAACTAACAACTTCCATCTAAGACAGGAACAGATTTATTAAGAACACGACTTGCCACAGGTCCTAGTGATGCACCATTTGAAGCTTTGGTCATGGAGCATCAGGATAGGCTTTTATCTAATGTTAATCTCTTACATTCCATATACTCCTCCATTCCTAGAACAAGAGCACCCCCTGTAAGTGGTATTACATTGTTTGCTCTTACTTTGTGCTCTCCATGCATAAGCAATTAGTTACTAACTACAAGATGTATCTTGTAGATAAATGCTCATTGCTCGGATAGAAATTTTGCTTACAAAATGCTCTAGGAACTGTTGAAATTGTCAAAAGTCCCACATCGATGGATGACAATTTTGAATGGGAATTTCACCCTATAAAAGGAGACCTAATGTTTAGGATTTAAACACACCTCTCATTTGCCCTTTTATCTTCTTAAGGCATTTGTATCTTCTCTCTTTAGTATTATTTCACTTGTAATTTTGGAGTAGAATAAAATATTGATTGTGTCCGAGAAAGTAGGCAAAATTGGCCGAACCTCGTAAATTCTGGTGTTCTTTTATTGTTATCTTATTGTCTTGTTTATTATTTAGTGGTTGTCATAATTTTTGGTATAGTAGTTGTGACTCATTCACACTATATACATTTGGCTTCCGCAACAATTGGTATTAGAGCCAAGGTACTGTCTTGCTCTGTGGTTGCAGCATAGTCTGATCTTCCACATCAGAAAAGATCTATCTTGGTAACTGAGTCAAGGTTCTGTCTGAGTATGCTCTGTGGTTGCAGCTTAGTCTGATCTTCCACACCAAAAAGGAAATAATCTTGATTTGTGTCGTCAACTACTAAATAATATTTGTGTCAAAATGGAAGACAATAAACAAGAAGAATCTACATCAAGTGTCAATAATACGTCATCGTTGGCATCTTCGCTTATGACAAGAATTGTGTCAAATGCGAAATTTGCGGTAGAAATTTTTGACGGGTCAGGACATTTTGGGATGTGGCAAGGCTAGGTTCTAGATGTTCTTTTTCAACAAGGGCTAGATCTTGCCATTGAAGAAAAGAAGCCAGATGTTATTGGAGAAGAAGATCGAAAAATTATCAATCGTATTGCTTGCGGTACCATTCGATCCTACCTTGCTAGAGAGCAGAAATATCCATACACAAAGGAAACTTCTGCAAGTAAATTATGGAAAGCACTGGAGGATAAATTTTTGAAGAAAAACAGTCAAAATAAATTGTACATGAAGAAGAGACTGTTTCGCTTCACCTATGTTCCTGGTACCACAATGAATGAACATATCACCAGTTTCAATAAGTTGGTCACATATTTGCAAAATATGGATGCAACTTTTGATGATGGTGACTTGGCCTTGATGTTGTTGGGGTCACTTCCTAATGAGTACGAGCACCTTGAAACTACTCTACTCCATGGAAATGACGAAATTTCTCTCAGAGAAGTCAGTTCGGCTTTGTACAGCTATGAACAAAGAAAGGGAGAAAAACAGAAGGGCGGAGAAGGAGAAGCACTAATTGTGAGGGTTCGTCCTCAAAATCAAATGAGGACTAAGAAGGGAAGATCCAAGTCGAGATCTAGAGCCAGCAAAGATGAATGTGCCTTTTGTCGAGAAAAGGGGCATTGGAAGAAAGACTGTCCGAAGTTGAAGAATAAGGCCAGACATAACAATGGAAAGGCCATTATGGATTCAAATGTAGCTGATTGTGATGATTCAGACTTCTCATTAGTTATAACAGAGTTATCAACATCATCAAACATATGGTTGATGGACTCGGCTTGTAGGTATCATATGTGTCCCAACAAGGACTGGTTCGTGAATTTTCAAGAAGGAGAATATGGAGTCATCCACACAGCGGATAACAGCCTTCTTACCTCATATGGCATTTGTTCAATAAGATTAAGAAGCCATGATGGAATAATCAGAACATTAACAGATGTTCGATATGTACCGGGTTTGAAGAAAAATCTCATCTCTGTGGGAGCCCTAGAATCAAAAGGGTTCAAAATCATTGCAGAAAATGGAGTGATGAGAATATGCTCCGGTGCACTAGTGGTAATGAAGTCCAATCGGAAGAACAATAACATGTACCGCTATCGTGGTAGTACAGTTATTGGGACAGCGACAGTGACATCCAGTGATGATAAAGAGGCAGAAGCAACCAGGCTATGGCACATGCGCTTGGGACATGCTGGAGGGAAATCCTTGAAAGCTCTATCTGATCAAGGATTGTTAAAAGGCGTAAAGACTTGCAACTTGGAGTTTTGCGAGCATTGTGTCAAAGGGAAACAGACAAGGGTTAAATTTGGTACAACGATCTATAATACTAAAGGCATTTTGGATGATGTACACTCTGATGTTTGGGGTTCTTCCAAAACAACTTCATTGGGTGGGAAGCACTATTTTGTAACCTTTGTTGATGATTTTTCCCGAAGAGTGTGGGTGTATATAATGAAGAGGAAAGATGAAGTATTGGGAATTTTTCTCAAATGGAAGACGATGGTGGAGACAATAGAGGCAAATACAAAAATGATCATTTCAATAAGGTCTGTGAAAATGATGGCATCGTCCGACACTTCACTGTCAGACATACACCACAACAGAATTGAGTGGCAGAACGTATGAACCGGACTTTACTGGAGAAGGTACGCTGTATGTTGTCCAATGCTGGCTTGGGCAAAGAATTTTGGGCTGAGGCAATTACATATGCATGCCACCTCATTAATCGTCTACCATCTGCTGCTATTGATGGCAAGACACCATTTGAAAAATTGTATGGAAAACCTGCTGTAGATTATAACTCTTTACATGTGTTTGGCTCAATTGCATACTATTATGTGAAAGAGTCAAAATTGGATTCGAGAGCAATATTCAGCAGAGATGTTACCTTTGATGAATCTGCCATAACAGATAAGGTGACAGTTGAAGATGTCAAACAAACTGGTGGTGCATCAAAGCAGGTGGAGTTTGAGGGAAAATTTATTTTTCCTACACAAGAAGCAGAGGAGGAAACTCATGAAGATTACCCTCTGGAAGAAGAGCCAGTAGAGAGGGAGATTCCAACTCAGGAACCTCGACAACAACTTGAATCAATAGCAACCAGCAGGCCAAAAAGGACAATAACGAAACCTGTTCGTCTCATAGAGACGGTTGCTTGCGCAACCTCAATTGTAGCTAATGGTGTTCCTACCACTTATAAAGACGCAATCCAAAGTTCAGAAGAAGATAAGTGGAGGATTGCCATGAATGAAGAAATGCAGTCCCTTCATCAGAATCATACATGGAAATTGGCCAATCTCCCGAAGGAAAGAAAACAATTGGGTGCAAATGGGTATTTGCAAAGAAAGAAGGATTTTCTAACCAAGAAAATATTCGCTACAAAGCAAGATTGGTGGCCAAAGGATATGCTCAGAAGGAGGGAATTGATTACAATGAAGTATTTTCTCCAGTTGTAAAACATTCCTCCATTAGAATTATGTTGGCTTTGGTAGCACAGTTGGATTTGGAACTAGTTCAGATGGATGTAAAAACTGCATTTTTACATGGAAACTTGGAGGAGGAAATCTACATGAATCAGCCAGAAGGATTCAAAGTTGCTGGAAAAGAAAATATGGTATGCAAACTTGAAAAATCGTTGTATGGATTGAAACAATCTTCTAGACAATGGTACAAGCGATTTGACAAGTTTATGTTGCGGCAAGGGTACAAGAGAAGCAAATACGATCATTATGTGTATTTGCGCAAACTTAATGATGGTTCCTTTGTATATCTTCTCCTATATGTTGATGATATGTTGATAACTTCCAAGAATTCGGAAGAAATTGATAAGTTGAAGATTCAACTGAAGGAGGAGTTCGAGATGAAGGATCTGGGTGAGGCAAAGAAAATTCTTGGCATGGAGATAATAAGAGATAGACGTACAAAGAAACTCTGTTTATCTCAGAAAGAATATTTGAAGAGAGTACTAAAGCGTTTTGGCATAGATAAGAAGACTAAGCCAATTAGTACGCCACTTGCTCCCCATTTTAAGCTAAGTACTACTATGTCGCCAAAGGATGAAACTGAACAGGAGTATATGTCAAGGGTACCATACGCAAATGTTGTTGGTAGCTTGATGTATGCAATGGTTTGTACGAGACCTGACATTTCACAAGCCGTTGGAGTTATTAGCAGATATATGCATAATCCAGGAAAGGAGCATTGGCAAGCTGTGAAATGGATTCTACGGTATATTCATAGTACTGTAGATGTTGGGTTAGTTTTTGAGCAGGAAGGCAATCGGTCTGTAGTTGGATATTGTGACTCAGATTTTGCGGGTGATCTGGACAAACGAAGGTCAACTACTGGTTATGTGTTTACTTTTGCAAAGGCACCAGTTAGTTGGAAGTCTACTTTGCAGTCAACAGTTGCTTTGTCTACAACAGAGGCAGAGTACATGGCTATTACAGAGGCTGTGAAGGAGGCAATTTGGCTTCAGGGGTTGCTAAAGGAGCTTGGTATTGAACAAAAAAATATTATAATTTTTTGTGATAGTCAAAGTGCTATTCAATTAGCGAAGAACCAAGTTTATCATGCAAGGACGAAGCACATTGATGTTCGGTATCATTTCGTACGAGAAATCATAGAAGAAGGTGGAGTCACGGTGAAGAAAATTCATACTACGGAGAACCCTGCTGATATGCTGACAAAAGTGGTGACTGCGGTCAAGTTTCAACATTGTTTGGATTTGATCAACATTGTTGAACACTAAAGATTGAAGATGAAGACACAACCAAAATTTGTTATTGAGAGAAAATTGAAGATGTGGAATTTTGCCAAGGTGGAGATTTGTTGAAATTGGCAAAAGTACCACATCGGTGGATGACAATTTTGAATGAGAATTTCACCCTATAAAAGGAGGCCTAATGTTTAGGATTTAAATACACCTCTCATTTGCCTTTTATCTTCTTAAGGCATTTGTATCTTCTCTCTTTAGTATTATTTCACTTGTAATTTTGGAGTGGAATAAAATATTGATTGTGTCCGAGGAAGTAGGCAAAATTGGCCGAACCTCGTAAATTCTGGTGTTCTTTTATTGTTGTCTTATTGTCTTGTTTATTATTTAGTGGTTGTCATAATTTTTGGTATAGTAGTTGTGACTCATTCACACTATATACATTTGGCTTCCGCAACAATTGGTATCAGAGCCAAGGTACTGTCTAAGTATGCTCTGTGGTTGCAGCATAGTCTGATCTTCCACATCAGAAAAGATCTATCTTGGTAACTGAGTCAAGGTTCTGTCTGAGTATGCTCTGTGGTTGCAGCTTAGTCTGATCTTCCACACCAGAAAGGAAATAATCTTGATTTGTGTCGTCAGCTACTAAATAATATTTGTGTCAAAATGGGAGACAGTAAACAAGAAGAATCTACATCAAGTGTCAATAATACGTCATCGTTGGCATCTTCGCTTATGACAAGAATTGTGTCAAATGCGAAATTTGCGGTAGAAATTTTTGACGGGTCAGGACATTTTGGGATGTGGCAAGGCGAGGTTCTAGATGTTCTTTTTCAACAAGGGCTAGATCTTGCCATTGAAGAAAAGAAGCCAGATGTTATTGGAGAAGAAGATTGGAAAATTATCAATCGTGTTGCTTGCGGTACCATTCGATCCTACCTTGCTAGAGAGCAGAAATATCCATACACAAAGGAAACTTCTGCAAGTAAATTATGGAAAGCACTGGAGGATAAATTTTTGAAGAAAAACAGTCAAAATAAATTGTACATGAAGAAGAGACTGCTATAATGTTTGTCATGTAGTACCTTTTCCCGTGTTTTGGTGCTTTTTAGTACAGGTTCTCTTCCGCCATCAATGCGTGGGGGAGGTTTGTAACTCATCTTGGAAGAACTGTTTTATAACAGATACTTAGACCCGCCTATGCATAAACAATGAGTTCTGAGTGTTGCTTTCTTTTGACGTTCTAACTCCTACCAAGCTTAGGTTAGATTGAATCATGGAGTAGTTTCTTGAGCATACTATGTGAAGCTAAGCATACAACAATAATAACAACATTAACAACTATGCTTTATGCTTCATAGTTCTTATTATATGAAGCTAAGCCTTAAAGAAAAAGTTATATGAAGCTGTTGTTGAGACTCTTGTATTGGTTTCTCTATTTGCTTCATTCATCTTATATTGGACTCAGTTTGCAAAGACCAGAGTATGTTTTCTACTGCAACATAACCCCATGACTAGGAAAGTTTTCATTTGTAATGGATCTAAAATTGCAATGCTAAAGCAACTCTTCACTTGTGAGATTGCTAATATTTTCACTTGTTTTGAAGGACTACATGCACTACAGGAAATATAAGTACTTGAGGCTTGATGGATCTTCCACTATAATGGATAGACGAGACATGGTCAAAGATTTCCAGCATCGGTATGTTTTGAGTTCGAAGGAACTTATAATCCATTTTTTAATATTTGTACTGACTAATGTTGATTTCCTCATAGGAGCGACATTTTTGTGTTCTTGCTGAGTACAAGAGTAGGGGGCCTCGGTATCAACTTGACAGCTGCTGACACTGTCATCTTCTATGAGAGTGACTGGAATCCAACTTTAGATTTACAGGCAATGGATAGAGCTCATAGGCTGGGTCAAACTAAGGAGATCTTACAAACGGTGAATCTGTTGGGAATGGGGATGACACTCTTGATCCCGGGAAAGCAAAATCAAGTAGTAAAAAGGTGATTACTTCTCAGATGCAAATATTGTTTCTGATATTGACCTTTTCACGGACTTAGGTTGTCTAGTTACTCTTTCCTGCATTTCACAGTTTTGACTCCTTAAAGTTACCTCCCGGTTTATAGTTGCTGCATATAATGGCTAAGTTATACTAGTACACTCATTTCAAAATAATTGCCTTAGCTTCTTCTTGTTGCACAATGAACAAGCTCGACTGCATAGTAAAATTTTCAATTTGACTTGATTCATAATCTTATATGTGCAGAGGAAAGGCTCCACCGACAAGCAAACCCCAAAATCGAGGCCTCAAAAGAATCCAAAAAATCTTGAATCATTATCACCCAACTCACTGATGGAAGATGATATAGATGGCTCCCCACAAAACATTGACATGCAACAAAGGCCAAAAAGACTGAAGAGGCCAACTAAGAGCGTCAACGAGAACCTTGAATCAGCATTTACTGCCACCCCTCCTACGACCCGAGAGGGGAACCATAACTATTCTATGTCGGATATCAGCACCAGTGGTGGGAGAGCAGGAGCTGAGGAAGAAGCATTAAGACATAATAATCTGTTAGCTGGCTGATAGTATGACAAATGCGTTATTATGTCTTATTTTTTGTTGAGCTACCGAGTCTTTCTTCCCTGAGGGATTCAAGTGCAGGCTTGGACAGCAGAAACCCGTTCTGCTGGAAAAACGCAGTAGCAGAATGAGGAGGAAGTGCAGAATTGTATATTGGTTTGTACAGAATATTCATAGGACTCCGAGCACGAGACTTCTTGGTTACTATACTTGAAGCATGGTGATGTACAGTAGGCACTCATTTGTACTTTTTTTGTTAAATAGTAAAAGTTAAATGTAATCAGCCAATAGTTGGCAAAATTTTCTCCTGGAGGACATTTTTGTTGACAATGTAATCACAAGAAATGATCTTATAGAGCCATTAAAAGAAGAATTCTTGATGTTCATAGGGTTATAGTTGTAACCATTAGTCCGTTTGCTTCTTTAAGATGATATTGATCATCGATTGCATACTCATGCTTCTCATATGCACTGTACTTAACATTTAAAGCCAATTGTCACGTCCTTAGTCTCAAACTAAGCGCACGTGCGGCACTTGACAACTCGTTCATGATCTTGAACAACATGCTCACGTTCTTGCTATGCCAAGTCAGTCTTACTACACTCAAGATCGCTAAGGGAATGTTAAAGCACAAGAGAATTGTCAAAGGAAACTTTTGTATTAGAGAGAACTTGATTGTTTTGCTTGATGAGTTACAAATGAATATCCCCTTTTATATATTAGTCTTCTAGGGGCTAGTGAGTGAATAAAAATTATTATACAAGGCCCTTATTATTTACAAGTAAGTCCTTTATCTAGAATTTTCTACATAGCTAAAATCTTCTAAGGACTTTTCTAGCAATTTCATAGGGTTCTAAGGTCTTCCATGAGAAATCTCTATATTTCTCAAGAACCTTCCCACATGTGCTAGTCTATTTTATATGTAAGTTTTCCATATGTCAAAAATATATGCCAAGTGGCACCTATGTGGCATGATGATGTGGCGGGGCCATGAGACAATGCTTTGACAATTTGTAACTCAAGCTACAAACGGTTGTTCAAACGGGCCATGACACAATGTTTTTCTTTTTGTGTCAACATTCAGTGTTCGGACCTTACTACCCAACTAATTTGAGTTTGCACCGTGGAAGCCTACTATGTGGAGTTTCCAATTCTTCTACAAATATGATTTGAGTCACGTAACTCAAGATTTCTAGTTAAAAGAAGCTTTTACCATTTCATAACACCATTTAGTGGTGTTAGTAAATGCTTACTACTTTTTTTATTCCCCTAGAGTCCGTGTTAGATTGAAGTGATTCAAAATGTTATCAAATTTTGGTTGTAATAATTGCTAGAAAAACATGTATCCATATTTAGACAAGCTGAACATAAAATTTCGCAGCAACATCTTAACATAAAACTAAGAAAAATTGAATCATAATTAGAGGTGACAAAATGGTTAAATAGAAACAGTTATCCATCCATATTATCCATTAAAAATGGATTGGAAAATGAACTTTTTAAAAACGGGTCGAATATGGATAAGAATCATATTATCCGCTTAGAAAATAGATAACTAATGTGTTTAACTTTTACATTTGTAAAGCCTCAAATTGGGGGTTCCTAAGTTTGGGAGACTAAGAATTCTCCCATAAGTGATCATATTCAAGAAGCCATGGACAATATGAATATCCATATTATCTACCAGATAACTCATTTTTTATCCGTCTCAAATACGGGTCGGGTCGGATAATTTATCCGTTTGACCCGCCCGTTTGCAACCCCTAATCATAATAGACGGCAAGATCGAAAAAGATCTTATTCATACTCATTATGTTGTTGTCGCTTTTGCTAAAACTCAAAGTAGTTTCTTGAAAAACGCACTTCAGATGGACTTTATGACTGAATCTTCAGGAGAGTGGATGTTCTTGGAGTCCGGAACCAAAATGTGGTTCTTTTGGACTCAAAGAACCAAAATATGTGAAAAAAATATTGGTGACCATAATATATATAACGCCCTAATATAAGGCGCTATATTTTAACGGCGGTTTGTCCGTTAAGGTATATCGCCCTAATATAAGGTGCTATATATATAAAGCCTTAACATACGACGATATATATATTATGTGGGTCCACAAATAATTCTCTTGGACTTAACTGACATAACAATAATTTAACTAGGTATAACGCCCATATTTAAGGCACTATACCTCAAATAATTGTACCTCAGATTGGTTTTTGCCTTATTTAAAGAGGTTAAGGATTTTGTAAAAATTCATTCATAAATATTTTCAAGTTTTCTGAAATATTTCTTCGTTAAGTTATTTTGCATTTTGTCATAATGTCTGAAGAGCGAAGAATTAAGGTTTCATTATATTGGGGTTGGGGGGGGGGGGGGAGGAGGTTGTGGTGGCTAATAACTCAATAAGCTATAGTTTATCTCCACAGTGTCATGTTAGGTTGCCACTTACAATGGAGTACGATACATTTGTGTCGTTATTATGTAAAAAAATGAGTGTGAGCAAACGTTCGGTGAATATTAAAGTAACCCGAAGATATCTGTATTCTGTCACTCCGCAAGGGGTTACTTGTTATGATGAGTTTAACATCGAAGATGATGAAACTCTGAGAGATTTTTTGAGGACTCTAGATGAATACCGGGAATTTCTTGTGATAAAACTGTTATAAATGTACTTCAAGGGTGAACACGTTCGCAATAATGAGGTTGCGTAAAGTAGGGATATTCCTCAATCATCTGGTGGTTATTTTGGAACTGTGTTAGCCGAACAGGTTCCGGGTGAAAGAGTTTGGCATGATCTAAACTTATATTCATGGGCGAATGAGGAGCGAGGAAATAATTTATCGCCTAGTTTACGTAATCCACAAGCCGAGTGGTAAACTTCAATTCTCTTTTGTGTTAAGATATTTATTTTTATGTATTGAATTTGTACTAGCACTCATATATCCACAGGGGGTACCAGTCAGATATGAATTTTACAAGTTATGAACCAACGCCCACTTAGAATATGCCTAGTTTTGGTGTGTTGGATCATGGTGGTCTATCCAGGAGTCATCATCAACAGGATAATGTCCATCATGGGATATCAACCCATTATAATTTGTAAGTGAAGTGATAAAGCTATATGGAAAGTTTGGATCAATTTGAGTAACTCATTATTTTATTGGTTGTGCAGTGAAAATGAGCAACTTGAAGGTCCTGTCCTTACTCAATTTCCCGAATACGACATATTTAATCGGGATCTGGCAGATGCGTAGAGTCAGGAAGAGAATAGTGATTATGACAACAATGCCAATGAGTCTGGAGATGACACACCCTTCCCTGATGAGGGTGATAATGAGGAGGAAGAGAATGTTGAACCTGATTTGACGAGGGAGCATGCTCCACCTCTCGTTAGACCAAGAGTGTACGAGTCTCACGTGCCGTTTCATTCAAGGGAGATTCCTTACCTTGATCATTTGCCAAGTATGGTGGATGTGGATGCCCTCACATGGGATATTGACAAAATTTAGACAGTAATGTGGGATGAATCTAGAGCAATGGTATTGTCAAAAGGGCATGTTTTTCCCTGATAAAGTGCGCTTAAGCAGGGCGGTGCGAATGTACATCATAAAAGAGTGTCGTGATATCATGGTAGCAGAGTCATCTCTGGATGTATATAAGGTTATTTGTCGTAAATGGTTTACGGGTTGTAATTGGATGCTCCGTACGAGGAAGAAGAAAACAAATATGTGGGTTGTGGGTTAATACATTGGCACCCATAATTGTGAAATGGACACATTCCGTGGGAATCTTTTTAACTTGAATGTTGACTTGATTTATTTTGTCCTGATTCCACATATTGAAGCGTCCATAAGGTACAAGATCAAAGAGTGTATAACATCTGCCCACCAGGAATATGGGTGTACCATTACCAAAAGAAAGGCATTTCTCGGGCGCAAACGTGCGTTTGAAATTGTTTATAATAACTGGGATAAGTCCTTTACATATCTACCCAGGTACATGGTCGCATTGCAATACTTTAACCCCGAAACCGTTGTTGAATGGAAGCTTGAGCAGAGTTCGGGAATACCAGAACATATATTCATATATATGTTTGGGGCATTTAAACCAGCAACTGATGGTTTTGTACATTGTAGGCTGGTAATATCCATAGACGGCACTCATGTCTTTGGGAAATATGATATTAAGTTGTTGATCGTCGTTGCAGTAGATGCTAATGGAAGTATATTTCCCCTAGCTTTTGCTATTTATGACAATGAAAGCCAAGAGACGAGGACATTATTTTTGAACCACTTGAAGGAGCACGTTGTCAGACAACGTTCAGGTATTTGTCTAATATCTGATCAGCATGGAGGTATTTTAAGCTCTGTACAGAATTTGTCTGCCTGGAAGGAACCGTATGCCTACCAATGTTACTGTGTGAGGCACCTGAAGGTCAATTTCCAGAAGGCACATCCCCACAAGGATTTTCATGATTTAATGTGGATGGATGCAACAAATCACCAAGAGTGTAAATTCAGGAGGCGCATGGAATTGATCAGGCAGGAAGACCAAGGAGCATATCATTGGTTGATGCGACATGAGCTTGATAAGTGGATTTTGCATGCGGGTGGTGGTATAAAATGGGGAATTCTGACTACAAATGTGTCAGTCTTTCAATGGGTTATTGAAGTCTCCACGTGGATTTCCTGTCACTGCCATGGTGCAGATATCATTCAAGTAGATGGCGAAGAGGTTTGTTGAAAGGGCTAAAGGTGCATCGTAATTGATGGAAAGTGGTGTTGCATTTATGTCAATACCAATGAAAAGATTTGAGAAATACAGGAGGCGAGAACATTGGCATTCATATTTACAGTATTGCAACGAGCGAAATATTTTTGAAGTTTGCACCGCTATCCATCAAAATCGGGGGAATAATACACACACTGTAAATGAAGCCAAAAGGTTATGTTATTGTGGGAAATGGTCCATCTACCACATGACGTGCTCATATGCCATGAAGTGCTTTCAACATACAGGTTTCACGGCAATCAGCTACGTTGATAAAGAATATAGTGTTGCTGCATACTTAAACACCTATAGTAGACAGTTGCAGCCAGTGGGTGCTGAGCATTATTGGCCACCGGAACCATTTAAAATGGTGTGTAACAAGGAGTATTTGCGTCAATGACAAGTGCAAAAAAGAACGTGTATACGAAACCAAATGGATGTTGGTGATACCGTTTATGCGCGTAAAAGTCGCATATGTTCGACCGTTGTAAATGTCTTTCAGCTGGTTTGGGTAGCGATGGTAATTCATCTCTCGGTGGAAGTTCATCCAATGTGCCCAATTATCAAGGATACCCGTAGTATTTTATTTCAATAATTTGTTGTAATAAGTGTATGTACATGTTCATCTTGCAGAATGTATGAAATAAAATTATGTTTCCATTAGTGTTAAGTCTTATTGATATTTAGAATTAATACTTCAGTATAACAATTTAACATACACCCCAAGAAAAACAATTGTCATTTGCCATTATCGTCGTTGTCTGGCACTATTTCATTGTCATTGTCTTCATCTTCTTCGTCAACATCGTGTACGTACCTTTTGGGACCGAGGGCATCGTAATCTAGGCCTCAATTGACACACATTTCTCTTATTTCATCGTTGTCAACAAGAAGACCACTTGCTTGATTTCTATAACAATATGGGACACATACGTCCAATGTTTGTGGTAGAAACTTAGGGAGTCCCTCCCACTCGACAACTATTGAGAAAACAAGATAATCATTATCTCTATGCAATTTATCAATTTCTAATAAATCCCAATACTAATCCTCCGTTCCTCCCAGGAAGTTAAGATCATCCATTGCATGATGAACAACTAGTGCCTTTTCCATCTCTAGAATCTCCTTCATCAAATGCCGAATCACTTCTGGTTCATCTTTGTGTGTGTTTGTTTGGAAGGTTGCAGACAGTGCTTATAAAACAACAAGCCCATGCGAGCAACATAGTACTTTTTAATCACACCGTTTTGAGTAAAGGGGAATCCATTGTAGTTTTTCGCCCCAAATTCGCATACCTTCAGGCTTTGTAGAATGCGCTTCACCCTCAATAATGTGCCCTGCAACTTTGAGATCAGTGTGTATATTGATAGGCTTATTTTCCAAGGTACGCAGAATACCATACCACTTGTCATCAACCAAGTCAGTGTAGCAACCTAGAATTGTTTTTTCAAGGTAAGGATCGATAGTGTTAAGACGTGTTCCATGGGCATCTGTTGAACTACCTTCACCCTTTTGCCTCATTTTGAATCACTTGTCAAATGTTAGTGGCATTTTTAAATGGATGTTGTAATGTTTATTCAAATGGTCTTTGAATACGGATGACTTGGTTCAGTTTAAGAAGTTGTCTTATACCCGAAATATCATTATCACGCGAAGCATAGCGCGCCACCAATATACGCTATGTGTATTATCTTGTCGACCTGAAAAAACTGCGTTCTGGAAAAGTTGTATTGTACCCTAAAGAATCATTATCACGCGAAACATAGCGCGCGAAAATACCATGTTATGTGTATTGTCTTGTTGACCTGAAAAAGATGTTGTTCTACAAAAGCTATCTTCTGAAAAAGTTGTATTGTACCCTAAAGAATCATTATCACACGAAACATAGTGCAGTGAAATACCACGTTATGTGTTTTTTCTTGCCTATAAAAGCGTAGCGCATTTTAGTTATTATTTGCGCTTAACCAAAACAATTAGAAAAACTTTCCATAAATTTTTCATTTTCTTGCATTACGAAATGTCTGGACGCAATGACGTACCAAGGTGTTATTGTGGTTAAATCCATGTTGGTCAAATAGTAATATGGGGCGCAGATGCTGGATATGTCAACAACTTGTAAGTTATTGTTTTGAAAAAAATATTTCTTAATATTCTTTATATAACATGTTAATTAATAGTGTTGTGTTACAACAACAACTTGCAACAGTGAAGGAGAAACTAAAAGAGGCGGAAGAAAAAAAAAATAGGTTGAAAAAGAAATTTAAGTGGTTGAAGCAGAGAATAATGAGAGATAGTGACTAAACAAACACATGTATGTGTTGAGTGTAGTATTTTATCTTTATGTTTTCCGTGTCATGTATTTTCATTAGTTGTATCGAATATATATTATGTTAAATTGCTATGTTTGTGTTGTAGTATTAAAATAACAAAGAACTCGAGAAATAAAAACATAATGCGCATATAATGTAAACCACAAATAATGTTGTTATTATTTACTGAATGTCATATGTACATAAAATCAAAAAAAGTCAATGTGTCCCACAGCTTGTATGCTTTAAAGCATTGGATGGCCCGAGGCGCATCCCATCCCGTCCGGGTACACTATCAGGATCATCCTCATCACGTCGCCTCTTTATCGGAGGATGCGTTGCAGCATGATCGTCAGTAAATGCTGGCAGGCTCAGTAGAAGGGTCCGTCGGTCCAGCAGTAACCTACAGAATAATAAGATATTTTAATATATGAAATATATATTAGTAACGTACGTGTTAAGTCAAAAAAATTAAATTGTCTTACCATGGTCTCGGCGGGCTCCTGAGTATAATCATCCGTCTCAGGCATGTCAGTATCGCACAAAGTGGCCTCCGTGACGGCCGAGGATGATGCCTTAAAAAAATACTTTAGATTTTTATGACTAATCAATGAGATAAAAACAAATATAAATAATAGCAATACAAACTAACCAAATCCTGTGAAAGATCCTCAGCATCCCTCGATGATGAGCCATAACTCAGTCGGCGCCCACTCTCCACATCT
Source organism: Nicotiana tomentosiformis (assembly GCF_000390325.3). Taxonomy (NCBI): domain Eukaryota; kingdom Viridiplantae; phylum Streptophyta; class Magnoliopsida; order Solanales; family Solanaceae; genus Nicotiana; species Nicotiana tomentosiformis. The sequence continues at coordinate 3,071,355 of NC_090815.1, read as the reverse complement.
CGTACCGGACGATCATCAGCAACCGTCGATGGCTCTGGAGGACCAGGAAAATACTGATCACACTCCTGTCGTGTAATGGTCGTGCCCGTGATCAACAATGGAGCTGATGAGGTCAACTGTGAAATCCCTGGAGTAAGCTGCAAGCTGAATGACGGCATATCACTAGGAGCACGGTCTGGCTTAGGGTGGTCACCCGGATGATCAACTCCAACATCCTCAACAGGTGCCTCAACGACCCTTTGCTGGGGACCACCTCATCGCCGACCCCTACGACCTTGTGGGACACTCCTACCTCTTTGGGCACGACTGCCACGTCGACCACGTCCAGGCTCCAATGCTGGCACACGATGGTACTGCTATGACGCCACATAATCAGCATCGTATCCTAAGCGCTCATCATCTCGAGCTCGCCTCAATGTCCGGGAAGCCAGATCTGTAACCTGCCGGTCATACTCGTGCAAAGCGGCCGCTCCCTCGCCGGTATGCTATTGCATCTGCAGTCCCAACTGGTAGAACATATGTAGGTTGATAGCCTGCACAATATGTAAAATATTAATTACGGAACGCTAGGTTAACGTTACAAGTAAGTATACCAAATAACAGTAACAAATGGCCATCTCTCATCACCTAAACCGGGATGGTACTTCTCAATCATCTCTTCGTACCTATCAACTAACCCCGCCCAATATCCATGTAGATAATAAGAATTTTCAACAAACACCTTCCGCATCCATTTATCCTTCTGTGATATGAACAAGTATATTAGCGCAGACTGATCATCCGCTTCAAATGCTGGTCTACCCTTTAAATTAGCTGTCAAAATCTTCCCAGCTTCATCACGAATAGGACCTTTAGGTCCCATCGGTGCCCAAGCATCCAACAAATCAAGAGACCACTGGCAATTCCTAAAGAGAAAACTACCCGTGTTCACTGAAATCCATGATTTCTGATCAAACAATAAATCCGGGTACCCGTGAATAACAAGATTATGACGATTATACTTAGATAAAGGGATCTCGAAAACCATATCAGTAAACAATGCATCACTGTCCATCCACCAAATCCATTCTACTTCAGGGTGAGATAACATTAGCCTACGAATCAATGGCAGTTTGGCCCAATAACCAGCCATTTCCTTATCCAAATGAGCTAAATTATACAAAATTTCAATACCATGAATCCGACAATAATCAATCTTGTTCTTTATTGCCTTCAACAAATAATGATCTCCAATTGAATTATCACAAGGATTTGGGGGAGAACCAGTTACAAGTAAAATCCGAGGCTTACCATTAACCAAATTCGGAAATTCTGGATTCTTCTGGAGCCACATTTTCCGGTCTTTATCCCAATTAACAATCTTTGGACCTAAACTGTAAGTCTCATTCAGGCTCATGAAAGTCTCGGGTTGATCAACCGGGTCGTCCGGGTCCTTATCGGATCGGATTTCGGCGAGGATCCGATTAGTTTCTTCTATGAGATTCTGAGTCTCGGCGTCGGCGTCGGAGGATGAGAGGTTGCCAATGCCGATGGTGCCACGTAGGACGAGGATAGTGACGAAGCCGCAGAGGATGGTGATTTTGACGTTGTTGAATGTACGTTGGATCTGACGGCCGCGTGGTAAGGCAGAAGAATTGGTGGCGGAGCGGCTGCGGACGCCGCCGTTGGCGGTGGCTGTTGTTACAGGGAGTGCACCGGCGCGTTTCTGTGCTGTGAATGTGCTTTCTTGGCCCATGTTTCTAACGTGTGTAATGTAATTTCAGCTGAAAACAAGCACTGACGGGTACCAGTGCCTCATGCCTCCCGGCGTATGGAACGTACTGACCGACAGCGCGATGAACGGGATTCCCGACGAAAAGTCGGGTAACGCTGCGATACCAGCCCATATACTCACGCTCACCATCCGTACGCTCAGGTGGAGGGGGTGGCAGAATCAGGTCATGCCGCTGGTCCCAAATCTCGATCTGTGCCTCTAGCTAGGCCACATATGTCTGGTCAACCCTGGAACGATCATCCCGCTAGTAATGTGATACCAGCCCATATACTCACACTCACCATCTGTACGCTTAGGTGGAGGGGGTGGCAGAATCAGGTCATGCCGCTGGTCCCAAATCTCGATCTGTGCCTCTAGCTAGGCCACATATGTCTGGTCAACCCTGGAACGATCATCCCGCTGGTAATGTGTCCCAAGCCAAGCGGGCAGAGTAGGTACAAGCTGCGGTCGACCAAACTGGCAAAGGAATCACTCGGTGGCATGATGTTCAACAATATCGAGACACATCAACGGGACGGAAGAGCTCCACATAAGTCGGTCGGTCGAGCAATAATCGGGCAAACCAGCTATTAGCTCGTCGTTGTATGGCCTCTAAATGAACTATCAAGTAAAAACAGAAATCGTGAGAATACGCAACACATATAAAGCCAGGCCAAGTAAACCTAAATATACATTTACCTGCGCGGCCTCCAGCAAATCCAACAAATCCCTGCAACATGGGAGATTATGTCGACCCTCGAACTCGCGTCCGTAGCCTCGCCTATCAACCCACCTCCTAGCTAAAGGGAGAAACGGTGAAGGTGGTGCACCCGGAGCGATGGGTGGTAGAGGTGGATGCAACTGCAGGAACCGCTCCCAGGCCCAAACCTAATATACAATTTGGACATAAATTTTAATGTATATTTTTACTATGTATGTTATAATCATGAAAATAATTAGCTTTGTTTTCACCTGCAGCAGCAGCAAAAATCCGGCAACGTCGCATTGGGTTCCCATGCTAGCCCGGCACATCTGCATGTACAAGTGACCAAGAGCAGCTGCACCCCAGCTGTAACCAGGTAAATCATCTAGCCGCTCAAGATAATGAAGAAATCTCAACCTAACTAGGTTTCCCGAAGTGTTCGGGAACAATACCCTTCCAAACATAAGCAGCATCAACAATCTCGTGCACCGGTTAATATGAAGATCCGATGTATCATCTGTAATGTCCGCATGCATCGCCTCCAGATGCAGCCGGACGGGCGTCAACTGCACACGACTAGCCCCACTCAATGCATCATCATCCGCTGGCTGGAAACCGGTGAGTCACTGCAACATCTCCAGGTACTGCACTCCCGTATAATCTCTGATAGCATGCGGTAAAGCTACAGGATGACCATCAACCGGCAGCCCACACAGAACCTCCACGTCCTGAAGCGTGATAGTAGCCTTGCCAATGGGTAAATGAAATGTGTGTGTCTCTGGTCACCACCGCTCTATCAAATCCGCGATCAACGACCAATCCAGTTACAACCGGCCGATCTCAATAATCCTCTAGAAACCCGTATCCTAGAGGCGTCTGATTATACGGGGATGGAGATTGTGGGCCCTAAGAAAGTCTCACATATCGTCTACTCGTCTAGCACGGAACGTTTGGGCCAATAACTGCCCATCCCATATGTACGAAGACCTATGCTCGGCCTGTAGCAACAGTAGCTCTAGCGAGGCAGGTCCGGGATGCGCAGGCGCAACCTCCTTGACGACTACTGTAAATTGAACAATATTAATTAAAGTATTTTTCTTTTTCATTGCTTAACATCTTTAAATATATTGTAATATCATTAATATTAAAATTTATTCGATATTTTTACTATTTTGTTAATTAGGTTGATACATTTTCTATATTATATTTTTATATTTTTTATATGTTTGTTTGTTACTCACCTATTTTTTACTATAATAAAATTAAATAATTAATTATTGATTTAATTATTAAATATTCATATAACAATACTTAGTTTGACAAATATTGTTATTTTCTCATGTTATTTTCTTACGTTTGTTGACTAGAATTCAAGGGAGTGTGTTTGAACTATCAACTTTTTCAGATATTTTTGGCTTTAACAGATAACTAAATGATTAATTTCAATAACTACAAAGATACTACGCTAAAGGGCACTGCATTTTACTAGGCTAAAAAGGCACTACATTACAAATACGAGCACTACATTAGGGCACAAGATACCACTACAGGGAACTAAAGTCACATACTCATATATGTACAACAACATCTAAATAAGATTAATTATTCATAAAATAACAATTTATTTATTTTACTAGTCTTTTAGCAAATAAATAATCTAAATAGGATAAAAATAATAAATTAATTTAATCACAAAACAATCACGAAAAAACATATACCACAGTAAAAAGTAACTAATTAATATTTTTTTAACAACTAATAATAATTTCTCTATTTTACTAATTTTTTTAGCGCACTAATAATATAATTCGAATAAAAAATAACAAATTAATTATATCGCAAAACAATCACAAAATAATATAGAACACAATAAAAACAACTAATAGGCATTTTTTATACATGAATTTTAACATAAAATTAGTCGGAATACCTCGATTTAAAATTTTTGGAAAGTTGAAGATTTGGTGATTTAGAGTCGAAACAAGCAACCCGCTACGAGATAACGCCTTAGATATGACGTGGGACCGAAAATCTACACTTTGTGGGACCGGTAGGCTCCACTCGAGCTTGTTTTGGTTAACAATGGTGTGTGGACCGATGTTTCTCTTTTTTTTAATGGGGTGGGGGGACCGTTCTGTTTTGCCGGGAAGGGGAAGGGACCGATTATTTATGTAAGTATAGCGCCTTATGTTAGGACGCTATACCTTTCCGCCCGTTTGAGTTCAAATATAACGCCCTAATATAAGGCGCTATACCTTGCAAAGATGCTCCTTTGAAGTTGGAGTAAGGAATTGTCCACCTCGTCACCCCGAAGACAACGGACAAACGACAGTTAAGGTATAACGCCTTATATTAGGGAGTTATATATATATATTATGGTCACCAGTTTTTTCACCACACATTTTGGTTCTTTGAGTCCAAAAGAACCACATTTTGGTTTTGGACTCAATGTTCTTGGACCACATCAAAATTTTAAAGCTTTAAGAGGATGGATTTGCACTATTCACTAAACTTGATAGACTTATACTACATCATTAACTCTACTACATCAGCCCACTGATGAGTTATAGCAAATGAAAAAACTGTAACAAGAGTAACAGGAAAGACAGACATAGAATGTGATAGGAAATTCACACTTTAATTTGATAGTACAACTCATTAAGTACCTCAACATACTTCCTGCCACACGAAAAGTGCACCACTATTAACTTGCTTAAGTTGTCCCTCGTTACATTTCCAGAAAATCTTCAGCAGAAGTAGAAGCTTAACCAAATCAAAGCTTAAGGGCTTGGGCATGATGACGAATGTGATCATCAATGAAGGTGGCAATGAAATAGTAAGAGTGATCATAACCAGGTTGCAACCGCACCAGCAAAGGAACGCCAACCTTTCTGCATGCCGCCTCAAATTTATGTGGGAGCAATTGATCTTTCAAGAATTTGTCATCCCCTCCCTACAATATAAAACAATCAGAAGTTCAAATAAATTGAGAAGTATGTTAGGTCATATCTTCATAGGAAATATAGGACGTATACCGAGCTATCTAGGAATCATTCTATTCTACTATTGCAAACAGAGAGCAGACTATATAATACATCAAATGGTGTCCTTTTATTTCCCCTTCAGCAGTTCAAAATACAATGCTTTTCGCAGCTAAAGTTGAATTTTGACAGCAGATACAGTTCCTCGTCACAAGTTCCCAACAATCAATTCTAATTCAAAATATACGAAATCATGAACCTATACTTTTTTCCTATTTCCTCCACAAAGCAAATAGAATATGTGTTGCACAACGAATTAATTATATCATCTCCAGACTTAGTAGTTCCATCTCTTATAGTCATGGGATTTTAAAGAACAAAAAGTGTTGGTGTGATAGGTGTCAGGATGTATCTCCTTAGCCTAAGCAGCTTTGGTCAGAGGACACTGTTAGAAACCTGAAAAGACATAACTGAGAAATTATGCTCTAAACTGTATCGTATTCTCACTAGCTGATAAATTTCAAACTGGTCAAATGAACATCCATTTTTAATCCAATACCATCAAGCTTCGTGTACGGCCAAATCTAAGCTCTCAAATTGTCACAATCTTAGCTGTTTTTGCAATAACAAGGATGAGCTACCAAGGGCTCTGTTTCTTCCAGTTGAAAGGCAACTATCAGACTAAGGGTGGCAAGTGGGCCGGTCCCGGACCTAAACGGGTCAAGTGGGCCGGTCCAAACGGCCTCGGTCCCGGTTCCGGGCCGGTTCCAAATTAAACGGGCCAAACGGTCCCGAACTAAGTGGTCTTTTTGTAGGGACCGGCCCGGGACCGTTTGGTCGCGGGCTAAACGGGCTAAGTGGACCCAACGGATATTTTTAAAAAAAATAAAATAAATAGATATTAGAGACAAAAGGATGTTAAAAAAAATATCTAAGGCAATGCTTTGTAAATTTTATTATAGAATTGTGACCTAAATTTTATTTAACATCCTAAATTTTAATATTCAATATTTAATTACGAATATAGCTTATATATATATATATATATACACACACACTATACTATACTATAGTATACATCTTATATCGAATATAACTTATATATATATACTATACTATACTATACGTACATCTTATATAACTTATATACTATACACTTAGTGTGTATATATATATATATATATATAGAGAGAGAGAGAAAGAGCTTATATATTATACATTTAGTATATATACTATACTATACTATACTATACTATATATACATCTTATATATAGTATATAAGATGTATATATATAGTTATAGCTTTAACAGGATCGAGTAGGCGGGAGGTAATCCGCCGGCCATCCAGATCTAGCTAAATTCAGCACCCTCTTGTACTAGGACATAAGAACCGAAATATACAAGAATTATCGTATAGCTTGATGACTGTATGGAAGGGTTATCCTTTTACCCAAACAAGGGGCATGTCCAGATCTAATACATACTCTTATTGAACTCATGTGTCTAGCGGTTTTAACCGTGAAAAAGGACGCCCTTTTTTTAACATCTTTAACGGGCTTAGGTCCACGGCTTGCTAGACGGAGCCACTAAGGCAAAGCCAATAAGAGTAGTACTAGATCCGACTGTACCACCATCTCGGAACCAAGCCAATAAACTATTTATATTTGAATAGAGGCTAGATCTTTCATGGTGTACATAGGAGAGAAGTTAGATATTCAACATAGATATGAAATCTCTTAGCCGGACATAGTCACGGCTGGAGAGAAGAGACTTGAAATATCTAACAAAATAAAATAAATACCTCTTAAGGCCGGGATGCAAGGCCTGAGTCCGATGAACGGGGGATTTTATTTACTTCAGGAAAATAGATACAAAAGAGTAATTACAAGAGAGAGAGTCTAAAGGCTGATGCCTTCTCTCAAATGAATGCACCTATATATAAAAACAATTCTTAAAACAATAAAAGAAGGTCCCACAATCTGGGTCCCTGTACAGTGTTTCTACTGTACAAACAGTGTTTCACTGTTTCATATCTACTGTTGTGCGGGGTCCCCGGCGGCTTCACTGTGCTGTAGGTCCCAAATATCACAGTCCAGGTTATTTTTCTAATTCCTTCGTCCTTTGGAGGAATTCTTCCACACTTTGTATGGCATCATCAGATAATATCTTTTCTGATTCAATAGGCTGAGAATCATCCGCAATATCATCGTTGTTAGTCTCACTCGCATCGAAGTGTAAGATTTTTCATATTGGTTGATGGAGCGAAGCAAATTTCGTTTTACTTCTTCCAGATAATCATTAATCATTTCATATCTCCTTCTTGAAAAGAGATTTTTCTGGCAATATGCCGAACTGAGCTATTCCTTTTGAGGTTTGTTGGAATATTCTTGGATTTTTGCTTTAATAGAATCCAAGAGTTCTTGACCGTATAACATCTTTGTTTTGGGATCTTTTTTTATCAATTTATCCCAGAAATTATTATAAAAAGTCCTGTATAAACAAAGAATTTGTTCTTCAGTGAATCCCAACTCCGGAGTCCACTTATGAATCCATGGAATAGAGAATTCTAGAAAAAAATATATTTGGTCAATTTTTTCTAAATAACAGATATGATCTATGTGGTATAACTCATTTAAATCTGGTGAAACTTTTGTCCAATCTTTGTATAACATAAGAAATGGATCAGGTAATATTCTGACTGTTGGACCGTGGTATGACCACCAATTTAAAAACCAATTAGGAATCGGTTCAGTAAATATTTGTGCACATACTTTTATGAACCAAGTGTACTTATGTCTATCATTATTATAATAGAGCACTTTATCAGAAGCTTAGATATAATCTCAATAAGTAAAATTCATACGAGATTTGTTAAGGCTTATCCGTCTTTCTTTCATTGTAGATATACCCCAATCTTCAACTGATATAATCTGTTTGATAATAATTTTTGAGAAGTTATAAACATTCTCGTCCGTGCTATAACCGGAAAAGTGCTGAAATTCTGCACTGCATGTACTGGTGAGAATAGTCTCATAGTAAGAACGGGTTTTGTATGACTCACCCGGATAATATAATCCATTTATCAAGTACCTTTGGAATATCTTCCATGGCTCTTCTTTCCTCTGAATCTCAGTATTTTCTAAAAGAATTATCATTTCTTTTTTAGGTAATTTTTCATAGGACTTAATATCCTCATTGCTCTCTTTGGTAATTGAAGCAAAAGTATCACTTTGCTTTTGAGCAGCCAAATATGTTTGCAAGTGTGCGTGTATAACAGACCATCTTCAGGAATATCTTCTAGATGAATTATCTCACCTGATGAAGATTCGCCTTTGAAAGATATCTTCTCATTTACTAAAGTCTTTTTTCCCATTTGTATAACTGGGAGTTTGATGAGGATCCGTATGACGATCCTTGAGAGTATGACGGAGATGATCTCCCTTGGGAATGTGGGGACGATCTTCCCCTTCCTCTACCTCTACCTCTGACCCATGGAGGATCCATCCTGCAAATATTCACGAGATAAGAAATCTGGCAGAGAGTTATCAATTCCCTTTTTATACTGAATTTCAAAATCAAAAGGGGCTAATTGAGCCTGCCATCTTGCAAATATTAACTTTGAGGCATCATGTTTAAAATCTTTGTTAAACATATATTTAACAGATTGAGCATCAGTTTTTATCAAAAACTTTAGATTGTATAAATGATCTTGAAATTTTAAAACACATTTAACAATAGTTAACATTTCATGAGCCACAGTAGCATATTGCTTCTACTTCTGGAAGTAAATCAGACACTCAAATTGTTCTTACTCGTGTTCAAAGACATCCTGAGATTCAGGATTTTAAATTCAAATCGTTAAATGATTTAGAAGTACTTCTTGATAAAAAGTTATTTGGTTTAAATGTCAAAACAATTGATTTATCAAAAAAAATTGCTGATAAATTAGAAACCAATTCTGATTATAAAAATGAAATTTGGTCAGAGTTTAATAAACTCATAGGTTATCCCAAAAAGAATAATATGTATGCTGATAAACCCAAGATGCAAACTTATTATTATAATCGTCCTACTCCTCAAGATGTGTTAATAGAAGAACTAGATTGGAATCAGACTAATACGTCTTATAGTGGTTCCGAAATTTATGAATGGAATCTTGATGGTTTGACTGATAGACAATTGACTATTCTTGTGCATAGAATGCTTATGTATGCAACTATCTGCAAAAGTGTGAAGATTCCATTAATAAATTTCGGAACCACTGTAAGACGTATTAGTCTGATTCCAATCTCATTCTTCTATGTATATTTTGGTTCTTATGTCCTAGTACAAAAGGGTGCTAAATTTAGCTAGATCTGGATGGCCGGCGGATTACCGCCCGCCTACTCGATCCTGTTAAAATGGTATCAGAGCCTAGGAACTTTTATGGTATATATGAGATAGATCAAAAGTATTAATTGCCTAATACGAGTATTTGTCGGAATAAAGTCTGCATTCCTCATTTCTTTTTCTTGGTCAAAAACCAGTTATATCCTCCCATTATACTTGGATATAAATGCTTTAATTGATATGAAGCAAAGACATATTGATTCTTTACAATTAGAATTATTTAGTATACATATGTTGATAAACCCAAGATGCAAACTTATTATCGTCCTACTCCTCAAGATGTGTTAATAGAAGAACGAGATTGGAATCAGACTAATACGTCTTAATAGTGGTTCCAAACTCGTTCTTCTATTAACACATCTTGAGGAGTAGGACGATTATAATAATAAGTTTGCTCTTTAAAATTTTGAACCTGCCAATAACCAGATTTTAAATCAAACTTTGAAAATATATTGGCGTCATATAATCTTGATAACAAATCCTTTTTGTTGGGGATAAGATACCTTATCCACTTTAAATATTTATTCAAAGGTTTATAATTTATAACCAATCTAGGAACACCGCGTTCCTTTTCTGCAGCATTATTAACATAAAAAGCGGTACAAGACCATGGAGATTTCAAAGGTTTTATAAAACCCTTTTGTAACAAATTATCAATTTCTTTTTTGCAGAATTCTAATTTCTTTTTTGCAGAATTCTATCAATTCAGCGTTCATCTGACAAGGTCGAGATTTAGCAGGGATATCATCCTCAGAAAAATTATCTTCATATGGAAGAGAAATAATATGCTTTTTTCGATTCCAAAAAGCACTAGGATGATCAGCACAAATATCAATAGCAATTTGTTCGGGAATCAATTTAATATTTTCCTGTACTTTATCAAATATAAGTACGATCACAAATCATACTTTTATCTTGAGGAATCGATTTTTAAGTTCTTCCAAAAATATGCTACTGTGGCTCATGAAATGTTAACTATTGTTAAATGTGTTTTAAAATTTCAAGATGATTTATACAATCAAAAGTTTTTGATAAAATCTGACGCTCAATCTGTTAAATATATGTTTAACAAAGATTTTAAACATGATGCCTCAAAGTTAATATTTGCAAGATGGCAGTCTTAATTAGCCCCTTTTGATTTTGAAATTCCGTATAAAAAGGGAATTGATAACTCTCTGCCAGATTTCTTATCTCGTGAATATTTGCTGGATGGATCCTCCATGGGTCAGAGGTAGAGGTAGAGGAAGGGGAAGATCGTCCCCACATTCCCAAGGGAGATCATCTCCGTCATACTCTCAAGGATCGTAATACGGATCCTCATCAAACTCCCCAGTTATACAAATGGGAAAAAGAAGTTTAGTAAATGAGAAGATATCTCTGAAAGGCGAATCTTCGTCAGGTGGGATAATTCATCTAGAAGATGGTCCGTTATACACGCACATTTGCAAGCATATTTGGCTGCTCAAAAGTAAAGTGATACTTTTGCTTCAATTACCAAAGAGGACATTAAGTCCTATAAAAAATTGCTTAAAAAAGAAATGATATTTCTTTTAGAAAATACTGAGATTCAGAGGAAAGAAAGCCATGGATGATATTCCAAAGGTACTTGATAAATGGATTATATTATCCGGGTGAGTCATACAAAACCCGTTCTTACTATGAGACTATTCTCACCAGTACATGCAGTGCAGAATTTCAGCACTTTTCCGGTTATAGCACGGACGAGAATGTTTATAACTTCTCAAAAATTATTATCAAACAGATTATATCAGTTGAAGATTGGGGTATATCCACAATGAAAGAAAGGCAGATAAGCCTAAACAAATCTCGTATGAATTTTACTTATTGGGATTATATCCAAACTTTTGATAAAGTGCTCTATTATAATAATGATAGACATAAGTACACTTGGTTCATAAAAGTATGTGCACAAATATTTACTGAACCGATTCTTAATTGGTTTTTAAATTGGTGGTCATACCACGGTCCAACAGTCAGAATATTACCTGATCCATTTCTTATGTTATACAAAGAATGGACAAAAGTTTCACCAGATTTAAATGAGTTATACCACACAGATCATATGTGTTATTTAGAAAAAATTGACCAAATATATTTCTTTCTAGAATTCTCTATAAACACAAGTATCATAGATACCCTGGTGCCCGGCGGCTTCACTGTGCTGTAGGTCCCAAATATCATAGTCCAGGTTGTTTTTCTAATTCCTTCATCCTTTGGAGGAATTCTTCCGCACTTTGTATGACATCATCAGATAATATCTTTTCTGATTCAATAGGTTGAGAATCATCCGCAATATCATCGTTGCTAGTCTCACTCTGCATCGAAGTGTCAGATTTTTCATATTGGTTGATGGAGCGAAGCAGATTTCTTTTTACTTCTTCCAGATAATCATTAATCATTTCATCTTTATCTCCTTGAAAAGAGATTTTTCTGGCAATGTGCCGAGCTGAGCTATCATCAATTTTTTCCTTTTGGGGTTTGTTGGAATATTCTTGGATTTTTGCTTTAATGGAATCCAAGAGTTCTTGACCGTATAACATCTTTGTTTTGGGATCTTTTTTTATCAATTTATCACAGAAATTATTATAAAAAGTCCTGTATAAACAAGGAATTTGTTCTTCAGTAAATCCCAACTCCGGAGTCCACTTATGAATCCATGGAATAGAGAATTCTAGAAAGAAATATATTTGGTGATTTTTTTCTAAATAACCGATATGATCTGTGTGGTATAACTCATTTAAATCTGGTGAAACTTTTGTCCATTCTTTGTATAACATAAGAAATGGATCAGGTAATATTCTGGCTGTTGGACCGTGGTATGACCACCAATTTAAAAACCAATTAGGAATCGGTTCAGTAAATATTTGTGCACATACTTTTATGAACCAAGTGTACTTATGTCTATCATTATTATAATAGAGCACTTTATCAAAAGCTTGGATATAATCTCAATAAGTAAAATTCATACGAGATTTGTTAAGGCTTATCTGCCTTTCTTTCATTGTAGATATACCCCAATCTTCAACTGATATAATCTGTTTGATAATAATTTTTGAGAAGTTATAAACATTCTCGTCCGTGCTATAACCGGAAAAATGCTGAAATTCTGCACTGCATGTACTGGCGAGAATAGTCTCATACTAAGAACGGGTTTTGTATGACTCACCCGGATAATATAATCCATTTATCAAGTACCTTTGTAATATCTTCCATGGCTTTCTTTCCTTTGAATCTCAGTATTTTCTAAAAGAAATATCATTTCTTTTTTAAGCAATTTTTCATAGGACTTAATGTCCTCTTTGGTAATTGAAGCAAAAGTATCACTTTACTTTTGAGCAGCCAAATATGCTTGCAAGTGTACGTGTATAACGGACCATCTTCTGGAATATCTTCTAGATGAATTATCCCACCTGACGAAGATTCGCCTTTGAGAGATATCTTCTCAGTTACTAAACTTCTTTTTCCCATTTGTATAACTGGGAGTTTGATGAGGATCCGTATTACGATCCTTGAGAGTATGACGGAGATGATCTCCCTTGGGAATGTGGGGACGATCTTCCCCTTCCTCTACCTCTACCTCTGACCCATGGAGGATCCATCCTGCAAATATTCACGAGATAAGAAACCTGGCAGAGAGTTATCAATTCCCTTTTTATACGGAATTTCAAATCAAAAGGGGCTAATTAAGACTGCCATCTTGCAAATATTAACTTTGAGGCATCATGTTTAAAATCTTTGTTAAACATATATTTAACAGATTGAGCGTCAAATTTTATCAAAAACTTTTGATTGTATAAATCATCTTGGAATTTTAAAACACATTTAACAATAGTTAACATTTCATGAGCCACAGTAGCATATTTTTTCTGGGCTTCAGTCCATTTTCCAAAGTGAAATCTTATCAAGTATTCACAATTATCATTGGGATTTATTTGTTTCAATATCCCTCCGTAACCAAATTTTCCACATTTAATCATTTTGCTTATGTATGCATCTTGATTTGTTAAATAAATGGACAATTCCTAAAGACCCGAAAAAAATAATTTATGATTATGGATGGTTTGATAAATTATCTTCAAAACAACTGGTAAAAACTATTGAGCAATCTTTAGCTTTAAACTCGTCTGAACAGACTATTCGTTTGTTAAACAAACAAGATGTTGATTTATATAAAAATCAGTATAATTATTTGCATGTTGGTATGGTTCAAATTGCTTTTAAACCATTAACCCTTAAAGGGTTACCAGAGACATTTTTGGCGGCTCTTAGAGATGCTAGATTCGATTGAATCTACTGTGGCCTATGGTCCAGTATATTTTAATACTCAACCCAATCTTTAATTATCTCTTTCTGATGTTAATATACTTGATGCATTGACATTAAATGTGAAAGCGTATGGTTATAATTATGCGCCTGGATCTGAACTTAAATGTTTATCGTATAGAATTTATTTTAAATTACTATCTACGTTAAACCCTAGATGTAAATTATATGATACATCCGATCAGACTATATTGGTGGGAACCAATTTTGCAAAGTCTAAGGTCACCACGCGGAGACCTATTAAGTGGGAAGAAATTAATTTCCCAACTACTTGGACTTTGGATTCAGTTATATCCCCAAGTCAAATAACAAATGCTGTCACTAATACTGAATATTCTCATATTACTCAAAATCTAGATGGTAGGATTTGCATTCAATTTGATGATAATTGATCCACTTATAATAGGCAGTCATTTTCTAATAATAAACTTTTGCCTGCTATTAGTCCTAATTATAATAGGCATTCATTTTCTAATCATAAATTATTGCCTGCTATTCAACATATTTCTCTTGTTGAACCAATCTATGGACCAGCTCGAAATCGTGCTGCATCTTTGCACACTATTTCTACTAAAATTGGTGATAAGCCTGTTGAAAGGGGTTAAAATTAACCCTCAAACAAATATTGTTCAGGATAATGATAATATTTTTGATAAGGATATTCCTTCTGCATCCGAAATGGATTTTGACCCAAATGAAGTTTAAATGATTCCTCACAAAATTGATTTTAGTCCAGGATCACAGGCAAGAAAATATGTTCAAAAGGATTTCTTTAGTGATAAATGGAACCGGTTTAAAACTTGGTTTTTTGACACTTATAGTAAATAAGATTTGAATAATATTTCACAAGAGTTTTAAAAAACTCGTGTTTTACATAATCAAATTATGTATTTTGTTCCCTGGTTTATAGTCACCTATTTACCATTATACATAAAGGTTTTAGAAAGATCTTATAAAGATGGGAGTGGTAATATTTTAAAAACCATATACCCATCTCAAGCACCTTTTGTTTTACCTAATAATACAGGTATTACTTTCACTGCATTTCAAAAATTTATTGAAGAAGATGTGGCCGCAGTCAGCATCACCGAAATTAATAAACTGATTTCTCAAAATAATTATTTGAGTTTATATATCAAAGTTTTGGGTGAACATATAAATTCTCTTGATAAAAAACTTGACGAATTAACAGTTTTGATAAAAGGAATGAGTACTAACAAAATTGATATTGCTTCTACTTCTGGAAGTAAATTAGACACTCAAATTGTTCTTACTCGTGTTCAAAGACATCCTAAGATTCAGGATTTTAAATTCAAATCGTTAAATGATTTAGAAGAACTTCTTGATAAAAAGTTATCTGGTTTAAATGTCAAAACAATTGATTTATCAAAAAAAATTGTTGATAAATTAGAAACCAATTCTGATTATAAAAATGAAATTTGGTCAGAGTTTAATAAACTCAGAGGTTATCCCAAAAAGAATAATATGTATGCTGATAAACCCAAGATGCAAACTTATTATTATAATCGTCCTACTCCTCAAGATGTGTTAATAGAAGAACGAGATTGGAATCAGACTAATACGTCTTATAGTGGTTCCGAAATTTATTAATGGAATCTTGATGGTTTGACTGATAGACAATTGACTATTCTTATGCATACAATGCTTATGTATGCAACTATCTGTAAAAGTGTGAAAAATACAGATAGAACTATTTGCAAAATGATTATTACAGGTTTTACTGGCCTACTTCGTGGCTGGTGGGATAATTATTTAACTGTTGATGAAAAGGCTTCGGTTATTAATGCAATAGCCACTGACGAAGGAGTTGATAACTTAGGCATGACTCTAGTGAAAAATAGAGAAGATGTTGTTTATACCCTTATTCTTACTATATTAGAACATTTCAATGGTAGATTTACCAATCAGTATGAGACAGTTCGTACTCTACTAAATGGTCTTAGATGTATGACCTTAGGTGAGTTTAGATGGTATAAAGATACCTTTATGAGTAGGGTTATGGAATTACCCGAAAATAGCTATGAACATTGGAAAGCTAAGTTTATAGATGGCCTTCCCTCCTTATTTGCTGAAAGAGTAAGAAAAACTCGAAGGGATAGTTACGGTGAAATTCCATATAAGGATTATACCTATGGAAAACTGATAGGAGTATGCACACAAAAAGGATTAAACTTGTGTAATGAGTTGAAATTGTCTACACAGCTTAAGAAAGATAAGCTTAAGGAAAAATATCAATTAGGAGACTTTTGTACCCAGTTCGGTTTACCCGAGACTTCTGCTCATAGTAAGAAGAAGAAACACAAGTATCATAGATACCCTAACCTTGATAGTCCATATAAGAAAAAGAGGTCTAGATATAGATCTAAGGAAGAACGTGATACTAGAATTTCAAGACTTTAATATAAAAACTATCACCTCTGATAGTGTGATAGAACTTTTAAAAGAAGTTACTAATGAAAAACTTCGAGAAAAAATTATAAATTTGGCTGCAAGTAGTTCAAGTTCTTCAAAACCTTTTGAAAACTTAAAAAACGAATTTGAATATTCTGCGCCTTATTCTTTATTAGAGGTTAATAACCGTCTTATAACTAAAAATACAACTTCAGCAAGAGATTCTTCTTTCGACGATTTAAAGGTTGAAATTGAAAATTTAAAAAAAGAGATCAAATCTCTTAAACAAAATCAAATGATTTGTGATCATAGGATTACTCAGATTGAGAAAATCAATTCTCCAGCTGAGAAATCTAATGATAAAAACAAAGGTATTTCTGAAAATGATATTGAGGAAGAACCTATTAGTCTTGATCCTAAACGTGATATGTTTTTGGGAATGATGCAAATTATTACTGCCCATAAATGGTATATTAAATGTACTATTTTAATTGATAATAGTTTTTCTATTATTGCTATGATTGATAGTGGAGCTGATATTAGCTGCATTCAAGAAAGTTTAGTACCTACTAAATATTTTCAAAAAACTACTCATATGGTTAAATCTGCATCAGGACATGCTTTAGATATAAAGTATAAATTGCCTAATACGAGTATTTGTCAGAATAAAGTCTGCATTTCTCATTTCTTTTTCTTGGTCAAAAACCAGTTATGTCCTCCCATTATACTTGGAACACCTTTTATTAACGCTATTTATCCTTTTACTAGCATAGACTCAAAAGGTTTTAGGATAAAAAAATAAGCTATACTTTTGTTACAGATCCCGTAACTAGAGATATAAATGCATTAATTGATATGAAACAAAGACATATTGATTCTTTACGATTAGAATTATTTAGTATGAATATATTTGATACTTTAAAATCCACTAAAGTACAGGAAAAGATTAAATTGATTTCCGAACAAATTGCTATTGATATTTGTGATGATCATCCTAGTGCTTTTTGGAATCGAAAAAAGCATATTGTCTCTCTTCCATATGAAGATAATTTGTTATTCAGTGAATCCCAACTCCGGAGTCCACTTATGAATCCATGGAATAGAGAATTCTAGAAAGAATTCTAGTACAAAAGGGTGCTAAATTTAGCTAGATCTGGATGGCTTATTATGTATATATAGTATAGTATAGAATATATAATATAGTATAGTATAGTATATATACTAAATGTATAATATATAAGCTATATATATATATATATATAGCTTATATATTATACATTTAGTATATATACTATACTATACTATATTATATATTCTATACTATACTATATATACATCTTATGTATATATATATAGCTTATATATTATACATTTAGTATATATACTATACTATACTATATTATATATTCTATACTATACTATATATACATCTTATATCGATATATATAGAGCTAAAAGATATACAATCTTATATCGTATTATACTATATATAATATGGCTAATGGGGTCACCAGCTGCCAAATTCTCTGCTGTGATTTTAAGCGACATTATATTTAGCTATGTTACTGGTGTAGCTAGCCGATAGAGAGGATAATATATCTAAGAGTGGGAAATTAGTTAAAACTGTAATCTGAGTTGAGCTAAAACTTGATCTTCCATCATCGCATATTTATACTAGCTAAAAAGTACCATACTTTGGTCCTTTCATGTTACAATAAAGTAAGCAATAGTAACAATTATAGAAGAAAATTAGAGAGAGATTGTGATAGATTGATGATTTTGTAAGAAAAATGAAAGAATGAGGGGTATTTATAGTTGAAAATAGGGAAAAGTGTAATTATAAAAAGTTTGGGGTTAAAACAAAGTTGGGGGGTTAAATGGCTATTTATAAAAATAGCCAACGGCTATTTTTGACAGCCCAATGACTATAGATGTTGGGACCGTTTGGCCCGCTAAGGGACCGGTCCGGTCTCTGGCGGGCCCAAAGCATAGGACCGGCCCACGAGACCGGCACAGGCTCACTAAAACCGGGCCAAACGGTCCTAGCCCATTTGCCCCGTTTGGCCCGCAGTCCCGGGCCTGGACCGGCCCACTTGCCACCCTTAGATAAGACTAAAGCAAGAGAAGCTACATAGACATGGGAGACCTTTCTTTTTCAATAGACTTGTAAAGGTGGAAGACTTCCACGCAACAGAATTGAGCAAGATGCTATTTCCCAATTGTACTCATTAAAGCCTATGACCAACTGCAGGAAGCTCATGTCCCTTGATAACTTTGTAAATAGAAGATAGAGATACATTTTAACAACAAACTATTCAAAGGCTCAATTCGAGAAAATCATCTGTTATATTAGAGATTTAGCCGTACCTGATCAATAAGAATGGTAGCAGAGACATTGTTAAACCTTGATACAAGGCAGGTAGCATCATATTCCTGCATATTCAGAATTTAACATCCCAATAAGATGAAGACACATCAAGAATGTCTAGTTTTACGCAGCAAAACTTCAAGACCATACCTCCCAATCAGCTTTATTTTCACCCAAGTAGTTTGTGAAAGCCTTCAGGCCCCAGGGACAGTTGATCGGATTTGCAATAGGAGCAAAAGCAGATACTGACTGGAAAGAAAACAAGCAAAATGCTTCGTGTGAATGCTCACATGAATTCATATGAAAACTAAAGGTCTAAAGAAGCTTTAAATATTCAAAATTTCAAACCTTAGGATTCAGCGGCAAATAAAATCAGTCAGCTGCTGGCAAAAATTCAGTTCATGTGTAGAGACATAATTTTCACAGAGAACTACCTTATATTTATCCAGGTTTTTCAGGTAGACTGTCAGTGCTCCATGCCCACCCATAGAGTGACCGAAGATAGATGCGCGTGATGTATCAAGTTCTGGAAAGTTTTCAAGAAGAAGTGTCGGCAATTCTTTGACCACATAGTCATACATCCTCCAGTTCTTCCATTTCTCTTGTGTAGCATTTAGATAGAAACCAGCACCTATTCCAAAAAATAAATTTGAAGTTTCTCATACGTTGCCGAATTCAGCTTATGAAAATTTAAACAAAGAATCTCAGCTAAGAGTTATCATAAACTTAGATGGCACTGCAAATAACCCATTCCTTCTGAAAAAGCAATTCAGGTGTAAGAAAATTAAGGGATAGTATGGTTGACCATTATTTCCTGAATGGAGCATAACAGCATTTTAAAAGGAAATGTGAGGCACTTTTCTCTAAGGAAATTAGAACCCTTTATTCCCAGTGTTACACATAATCTATCGTAAGTCAAGCTTCTTCGGGTTGCAAATGTTAAGTTCATATTGGGAACAAAAAAGTACATCAGAAAAGACAATACATGATGTAAACAAGCCTAAGCCTTAGTAGAAGAGTAACGAAATTGATTAAGAAAAGGAAAAGTTCGGTCAACAGGCTACAAGATGCAATGACATCAAAATATCAGTATAAGTGGAAGTTGCATGAATCATGACAAGTGATCCTATTGCATTTTCAAGCTTGATCTTATAGGTGAGGATTCTAGAGGTCTTTTAGTTTAAGTAACCACAAATTTTGGCACAAAGAGAGATGTTGGCATCAATAACCAATATAGGCCAAAAGCTGTCCACACCAAGACAAGCCGTTCTTGTTAGTTTCTAGTAGTATTTTTTTTTTTTTCCTTGAACTTTGGGAACGAAGGGGAAAAATACAGGATTTGGAAGCATATAAATCATATTGGCGGGAGTTCTAATATATGCGAACAAATCAAATTGTCCATATTACTATCCCCATCACTGATTCATCAATGGAAAACATGTAGAGCAGACATGAAGAAACATATCATAAGGTAAGCCTTGAAACTCCCACATGGTCTGTGTGGTCGTCAGATGTCAAACTCTTTATAAGTATGTACTCCCTGTCAATCATTTATATATATCGATAAGGACACATATTTTTCACATACCTACACCGAAGTCCCAGCTGTCTGACTCTCCTTCCACATTCAGGCCTCCTGTAATAAGAACAGGCAATACCAAGTTAGATTTATAGCCCATATGTACAAAAGTAAGAAATAAGAATAGCTTGATTAAGATAATTACCATCACATAGAAGGCTAAGTTTTAGTTACACACACACATACATATATGAGAGCTTGCAGCCTCATCACCTAACTCAAGATTTGCCTAGTTGACTAATAAGGTTTAAATTGCAACAGGACTACATCTACTGCTCTGTGATTCATTACATAGTCTGCTGCTCAGGACAGGTGAACTCCAGCACAAAAGTGATATGACTACATGGTGTATACTCAACAATCCACCCCTTGGGCCCCACCATCTAAACTAGGATGGCATGATCCCGTTCCTCACAAATGTAATTTCTTAACTAGCACAAAGCGTAGGTCTCAAAGATCCAAATTTACATTTCACCAATAGATTTTATCTGACTAAACATACTATAACACAAAATAAAATGGGTTTCTCAATAGGATATGATTCCCTGTTGACTTGTTCATCTAACAGCTTAGATGCAACAAGCAACAAATCTGGTCAAAGCACTAGATCATTCTTAGGCATAAGCTCAGAACATCCATATTTAGACAAATATTTGTTCAACAATATCCAAGATTCTTTTTTTTTAAAGAAATATAGGGAAAAGAAATAAACATTTTTTTTAAAGAGAAATAAGCACTTCTTTTGTAAAACCCCCAGTCCTCCCAGTTTATGTGGAAAGTTTAACTACAACGTTTTAAGAAAATCAAAAGGTGAAAAACGCCCAAAAAAAAGCCCAATGGGAATTAAGCAAAGAGCGGGAGATGGAGCACACACTTCTTCTAGGTCAAGTGCAGCTTATTGATGCTCATGCTCCACTATGAACTTTAACATAACAAAAGTCAATTTTAATAGCAGGATAAATGCATTACATTTTAAGTAAAAGTAATGCTTCTGTTTTTTTTCTTTTCCGAGTATTCATGTATAGTCAAATTCTGTATTACCTTGACAAGCTTCAAAACATGTAATAACCAGGTAAGAACTTTAAATTTGTATTCATTGACAATCACAAATAAAAGTATAGCATCATCTAAAAGATATTAGTGTTAGAAAATGAATGACCTCTATCATATAGTGATTTAGAGGGTGTTTGGATTGACTTTTAAAAAGTAGCTTATAAGCTAAAAACCAAAAGCCAAAAGTTGGTAATGGCTTATTTTTGTACTTTTCATGCCTAAACGTAAGTGCTTTTAAGCACTTTTTATCATTGCCAAACACCACAAAAACTAGAAAAGTGCTTAAAAGCCAATAAACACTTCAAATAAGCCAAGAAGCTCACTTGGAGATGTATCAGGAACAATCAGCGCAACACCCTCATTTGAAGCAGCACGTTGAGCACCAGATTTAGCTATAAAGTTCTCGTCCGTGCAAGTTAAGCCAGAGAGCCAGTAAAGAACCTAAAAATTGGTGCAGCCATACAAC
The DNA here is from genome assembly GCF_000390325.3 of Nicotiana tomentosiformis. Taxonomy (NCBI): domain Eukaryota; kingdom Viridiplantae; phylum Streptophyta; class Magnoliopsida; order Solanales; family Solanaceae; genus Nicotiana; species Nicotiana tomentosiformis. The sequence continues at coordinate 3,049,306 of NC_090815.1, read as the reverse complement.
ATCCGTAAACATAGCTAACCAATATGATTACACTCATAACCAACATAAAACAGGTCCATCAATGAAACAAAATCAATGTGGCATCAGCTAACATAGCACCACATAAAATAATTGTAAATACACTCCTACCACTTAACAAATGGAGAAAAACAAACATCAAACTGATTCCAAGTGAATGGATCAAGAACACATTCAATCAATCAACTACGCCTCAATACAAGCTAGTTGGGGTCAGTCACATAAATCATTTAATAATCATTCCATTCTATTTAAGCCCATTTCAGTCCAATTCTGAGCTAAATAATACACTAGCAAAAACCTTACTACCGATGTCGTAATTTATGCAACACACTTTCCTTTTTCGTCTATCCAAAAGGAATGACACATTTCCATATTGAGAAGCAATTTAACTTTAAAATTCACATTTTACAATTAATAAGATGATTTATAACAACACAACTGTCTGTAAAAATCCTTCTTTCTTTCTTAAACTACATCTCCTGTCAAAACCCGTCAGAAAAATTTGGACGAAATACAAAAAAACAAGAAAAAAGAACAGACTAACAAAAGAATTCACTTGATAAGGTAACAAGAAGAGATCAATCAAAGACATTGACTAGTGCAACAAAGCAACAAAAAGGCTAACAACAACAACAACAGAATCGGTGTAATCCCACAAGTGGGGTCTTGTGGGATTTGGGGAGGATCTTGTGGGATTTGGGGGAGGATAGTATGTGACCTTACCCCTACCTTCAAGAAGGGAGAGAGACTGTTTCCGAAAGACCCGAAAGCAACAAAAAGACTGAGAATATAAATTAAGAGCAATGAATTTTTGCAAGTAAAACCCATAAATCCTAGCTGCTAATTAATCAATGGGTAGTTAAAAGATGATTCTATTCAGCAAGAATTATCCTAGAGGTCAGTCACATAAATCATTTACTATCATACTGTTCAATTCAGGCACATTTGGCCCATCTTACTCCAATATTGAGCTTTAAAAAATGAAACTTTGCAACTAAAACCCATAAATCCAAGATGGTTGTTAATAAATTTATCGATAATTCAAAAACGGGTTCTTGAAAAAATGGATAAAAAAGTGGAAAACTTACAGGGAACTTGTGAGAAGGGGAAGTAGGAGGGGGGAAAAAGATGTGGAAATTCATAGAACAACCAAGTGTTGGGCTGAAGTGTTTGTATCTCTTGTTGTAACCTCCAAACATCTTGGAGCTGCTGATTTCTGTAGGCTTAGTTTCCATTTTTACAGTTTAAGGAAGAAACTCAAATCACTGAAGATGTTTGTTGAAGATGAGTAGAACACGTACTGAACGTGTCACTCTTTATTATAGAAGAATTCTCTAGGGGTTGTACTAGTACTAGATTAATAATTGAGACACACGTGTCGTTATTTTTTTATATTTAATTTGCATCCTTTGGAAAATTAGAAAGGAAATAATAAATAAGATTATTTTTAGGTAGCGTCAGTTTTTTTTTGTATGACGGATGTGTCCATGCTAGTTTGTGTTATTTCACTGTGCAGCTGCACCTATCACTATAAGTATCAAATATCAAGGACGGTGTATAATTTGGTAAATATTGAATTATCGTATCGAAATCAAAAATTTTAATATTTGATATTCAATATTTTGATATTTGGTTTAAGTTTTAAAAAATATTGGTATTAGGTATAGTATTTGGTATTTTAAAATAAAATACCGAAATACCGATACTGTACCGAAATATATATTATATTACACAATACACATATTATTAGTTATAACATAAATATAAAAATTTAAAATTTTACTTTTCTTTATTCTCTAAGTTCATCAGTTAACTCTAAAAAGTAACAAGACATTTCTAATGATCAAATTTATTCATTTATATATAGTTTTCTCTCTCTGGGTTGATATTTGCTAGTTTTAGACAAAACTTTTGTCAACAAATATTTTTAGTTTTGTATTTTTGAGTACTTTAATTTAGAATATTACAGTATGTGCTTCTATGCACTAGTTAGTATTCAAACCGAATAAATCGAAGTTACCAAACCGAAACCGAAAAGAGAAAAACCAAACCATACCGAATTTAATTAGGTACGGTATTGATATTGCATTTTAAGAAATCGAATACCGAAAATACCAAATTAAAATGTCTAAATATTGTACCGTACCGACCAACGAACACTCCTACAAATAACTGTGCTCACTTGACCACTGATCATACCATTAAGTACTGCTAGAAACTCGATGATTGATAGTTGTTGGCTACTGTTAATCATTCTTTACTTAACTACAGAGTTTTGTCTATTGTAGAGTTCGGACCCGTAATGTACATCTAATGCATACATCATGTGGTTCTTATTACTAGATTTAAGTCTTTGGGGCTGGATAGAGATTTTGGCTAGCACGAATTTACTAAAATTTTACGGGCACATAAAAAAAGACCTAATGAACAATAGTCATCGTTTCGCTATGATCGTTCCTTATTTTTCGGCGTTTTAGGACCATAAAACAGGAATTCAGGACGATTCCCAGATTTTCGTGTGCCAGTCCACGCCATCAGCATGAATTCGGGCGACCGTCTCCGAATATTCTTAAATTTTGTGGGCCCATATAAAACGATCTAATGAACAATAGTCATATCTTGGTCATAACCGTTTCTCATTTTTTGGCGTTTTAGGGCCATAAAACAGGAATTCAGGACGATCCTTAGATTTTCGTGTGCTATAATCCATGCCATCTGCATGAATTCGGGCAACCGGCTCCGAATCTCCTAAAATTTTGTGTGCCCACCAAAAACTACCTAATGAATAACAGTCATCACTTTGCCATGACAGTTCCTCATTTTTTGCGTTTTAGAACCATAAAAGAGGAATTCAGGACGATTCCCGAATTTTAGTATGCTATAGTCCACGCCATCTGCATGAATTCGGGAAACCAGGCCCGAATCTCCTAAAATTTAATGGCCCCATAAAAATGACCTAATGAACAATTTTCAGACCGTTCTTCATTTTTTGGCATTTTAGGGTCATAAAACAGGAATTCAAGACGATTCTCGAATTTTCTTTTGCTGCCATCTGCATATTAGTGCGTCCGGCCCCGAAACTCCTAAAATTTTACGGGCCCATAAAATGACCTAATGAACAATAGTCATCGTTTCGCAATGACCGTTCCTTCTTTTTGACTTTTTAGAGCCATAAAACAACAATTTAGGACGATTTCCAAATTTTCATGTACGTCCACACCATATGCATGAATTCAGGCGACCGACTTCGAATCTCCTAAAATTTTGAGAGCTCATAAAAATGACCTAATGAACAATAGTCATTACTTCGCCATGACTGTTCCTCATTTTTTGGCATTTTAGTGCCATAAACACGAATTCCAAACGATTTTCAGATTTTTGTGTGCTATAGTCTACGCCATCTGCATGAATTCGGGAGACCGGATCCGAATCGCCTAAAATTTTACGAGCCCATAAAAATAATCTAATGAATAATAATCATCACTTCCCCATGACCATTCCTCATTTTTGGCGTTTTAGGGCTACAATATAGGAATTCAAGACGATTCCTAGATTTTCTTATGATGTAATCCACGCAATCTGTATGAATTCTAGCGACCGGCTCTGAATCTACTAAAGTTTGTGGACCATAAAAATGACCTAAGGAATAATAGTCGAAAATGACCTAAGGAATAATAATCAGGCAATGACTATTATTACATAGGTTATTTTTTTATGGTCCGACAAAATTTTAGGCGGTCCGGGTCCGCTGGCCCGGGCCCATGCAGAAGGCGCACACAAAAATTAGAGAATCACGCGTAATTCCAGTTTTATGGTCCTAAAACGCCAAAAAATGAGTAACGATCATGGCGAGGCAGTGACTATTGTTTCTTAGGTCGTTTTTGATGGTCCGGCAATATTTTTTGGCAGTCCGAGTCCGGTGGCCCGGGCCATATATAAGGCGTGGGCTATAGCATACGAAAAAATAGGAATCGAGCAGAATTAAAGTTTTATGGCCCTAAAACGCTAAAATACGAGGAACGATCATAGCGAGGCGGTGACTATTGTTCCTCAGTTCATTTTTGATAGCCCGACAAAATTTTAGACGGTCTGGGTCTGGTGGCCTGGGCCCAAGTTGAAGGCGTGGAATATAGCACATAAAAATTTGGGAATCAGGCGGAATTCAAGTTTTATGGCCTTAAAACTCCAAAAATGAGGAATGGTCATGGCAAGGCAATGACTATAGTTCCTTAGTTCATTTTTTATGGTCCGACAAAATTTTAGGCGGTCTGGGTCCAGTGGCCCGGGCCCATGCAAAAGATGTGGGATATAGCACATGAAAATTTGGGAATCGGGTCGAATTTCAGTTTTATAGCCCTAAAAAGCCAAAACACGAGTAACGGTCACGGCGAGGCGGTGATTGTTGTTCCTTAGGTATTTTTTGATGGTCCGACAAAATTTTAGGCGGTCCAGGTCCGGTGGCCTGAGCCCATGCACAAGGAGTGGCCTATAGCACGCGAAAATTTGGGAATCAGGCGAAATTCCAGTTTTATGGCCCTAAAACGCCAACAAATGAGAAACGTTATGGCGAGGCGGTGACTATTATTCCATAGGTCGCTCTTTATGGTCCGGCAAAATTTTAGGCGTTCTGGGTCTAGTGGCCCGGGCCCTTGCAAAAGGTGTGGGCTATAGCACACGAAAATCTGAAAATCGGGTGAAATTCCAGTTTTATGGCCCTAAAATGCCAAAAAATGAGTAACGGTCATGGCGATGCGGTGACTATAGTTCCATCGGCCGTTTTAATGGTCCGACAGAATTTTAGGAGGTTCGGGTTCGGTGGCCCGGACCCATGCAGAAGGTGTGGGCTATAGTAAATGAAAATATGGGAATCAGATGAAATTCAAATTTTATGGCCCTAAAACATCAAAAAATGAGTAACGGTCATGGCGAGGTAATGAATATTGTTCCTTAGGTCATTTTTTACGATTCGATAAAATTTTAGGTAGCTCGGGCCCATGCCAAAGGCGTGGGCTATAATACATGAAAATCTGGGGATCTGACGAAATTTAAGTTTTATGGCACTAAAACGCCACAAACGAGGAACAGTCATAAAGAGACGGTGACTATTATTCCTTAGGTAGTTTTTGATAGTTCAGCAAAATTTTAGGTGGTCCGGATCCGGTGGCCCACACCCATGTAGCAGGCGTGGGCTATAGCACGTGAAAGTCTTGGAACCAGGCAGAATACTAGTTTTATGGTCCTAAAACGCCAAAAAATGAGGAACGATTATGGCGACGCAGTGACTATTATTCCTTATGTCATTTTTTATGGTCCGACAAAATTTTAGTCGATCCGGGTCCGGTGGCCCAAGCCCATGCAAAAGGCGTAGGTTATAGCATACGAAAATCTAGGAATCGGGCAAAATTCTAGTTTTATGACCTAAAATGCCAAAAAATGAGTAACGGTCATGGCGAGGCGGTGACTATTATTCCTTAGGTCATTTTTGATGATCCAGCAAAAAAATTGGCGGTCTGGGTCCGGCAGCCCGGGCCCATGCAGAAGGAGCACACGAAAATTTGGGAATAAAGCAGAATTCTAGTTTTATGGCCCTAAAACACCAAAAATCGAGTAACGGTCATGGCGAGGTGGTGACTATTATTTCCGTAAGGCCCCGTAAGATTTTGCAAAGGAAAATAATATTTCATGGTGCGAACCGCGGCTCGGACTTTTTGGGTTGAACAATGCACTTGAAAGTAAAGAAAAAAAATTTGGGTAGAAGAAATGCACTTTTGCGGCCCACTATGCGGCCGCAGAACCACTCTGCAGACCGCATAATGATCGCAGATTGAGATAGTCTTTTGGGCCATTTTTATGTCATTTTCGCGGCCCATTATGCGACCGCAAAACCATTTCGCGGGTTATGCAGCTTTGAGATTTTTCAGAGGAAGGTTCTACGGCGCATTATGTTATCGCAGAACAGGTCTGTGGGCCGCATAATGACCGCAAACCAAGTAAGATTTTCCCAGTTCTGGAGGGCAATAATGCGGCTTATTCTGCGGACCGCATAAGCATTATGCAGTCGCATATGCGACCGCATACCCTGTTTCGAAGCTTCATTTTTGGGTTTTTATAACCCGACCCTATTTCGTTAAATAGACGATTTGTACCACTTTTGAGCTAATCGTTTGATATTTTGAGGGTGAGGGAGTGCCCTAGAGTGGGAGAGTGATATTCAATGATTGTTCTTCAAATCTTGCTTGAATCTTTGAAGATTAATAAGGAAAACTCACTAGGTCTTCATCCTAGAGGTAAGATTATACACCCTAGCCCTTAATTTCGAGATTTATATAAGAATGGGTAATTAACAAGACAGTTCTTGGGTATGGGAGTTGTTATCTTGCATGCATGTGTTATCGAAGAATGTAGGAAGGTTGTGAGCTAAAAATGGTAGAGAATGGGTTGGGGAATGATGGAATCTTTCACAAAAGGGCCTTAATGCACACCTAGTGTTTGATAATGTGCTCAAATGAGCTAGAATCATAACCATCTCCCTAATTTTAGTCCAACTTGTTATATTTCTAAAATAGATCGAAGTTGCTAAGAATTCTGGAATGTTTAAGAGTTTAAAGGAAGATCAATTGAGGTATACTGGCTAAACCCCCTTCTTCTTATAATTGAATCCCACGGTGTTTCATGTAATTGGTGTAAGTCCAAAATTGATCATAATAGAATTGGCTATTCCGAATGTGCTTGTGTTGAAGTATATATGCTCAATATGTATTGTAAATGCTTCACCATATCACCTTATCATTGAGGATGTGTTCAAAATATGGAATATGTGTTAAAAATATTAAGATTTTAAGTCAAGATCGAAATAAAGGTTGTTGTGCCAAATTGTATGAAAAGCCTCTATGTGCCTAAGATTCCCAAATTGCTCATATGTGAATTTAATGTCTTGAATGGGAAGACTTATTTTTGTTGATAATGATAATGATGTTTGAATGTTGAAAGGGGAGCTAGAATTATGAAATACGGCCAAGTGCCAAGAATGACTTTATAATTGTGGCCACTAGTGCCCATGAATCGAAAGGATATGAAAGAAGTATGATGTGAGATGATTGACTGAAAAAGGCAATGTCTCGGGTGAGACGGCCTAGCCGATCGGACCGTGATCGGACGCCATGCCGCACACATAGTGGTGGTTGTGGTGGAAATTATAATAAAATTGTTGTTATGGTTGATGTCTCAAATAAGACGACCTAGACGATCGGGTCGTGATCGGACTCCGTGTAAGAATACGGTGGTATTGTGAATTATGGTATATCGGCACATGTAAATTGACTTGAAAACTTATGTAATCCTTAACTTGATGTTTTAGTATTATTTGAAACTCTTATTGAATTCTTAGATGTTTCCCCCTTGTATTATTATTTATTCTATTGAGATGGTGTTTAGTTTTATATACTAGTACTATTCGACTGTACTAACGTCCCTTTTGCCGGGGGCGCTGCATCTTTAAATGGATGCATGTGGTTCTATAGCAGGCAGTGTTGATCAACGATAGTGGTACATCCTTTTCCCAGCAGACTTGGTGATCCCCATTTCATCCCGGGGTCACGTATTGTATCTTTTATTCATATTATTATCACGTCTCGAGGTATAGCCGGGACCTTGTTACCTGCACTATCATAACACTCTTTTGTATCTTTTAGAGGCTCCGTAGACACTATGTGGGTTGTACATGGGTACTAGAAAAGTCAAACAAGTTATGTTGTGTTTTGATGACTTATTCCACTCAAACTATAAGAGTGTGTATTTTGAGACTTAAAATTGGAGTAACTAATGAAATGATTTAGTATTGTGTACATGATCTCCCTACTGTCTAATTAACGAAATTATGTCTTCTCTTGATCATGTGTGCGTTGGGTAAAAAGCATCTAACAGGCTTGCTTGACCAGGTTTACTCGGTTGGGCGCTAGTCGCGCTTTCCGAATTTGGGGCTTGACAAACTTGGTATCATAGCCTAAGGTTTTTAAGTGTCCTAGGATGTCTCGGAGTCGTGTCTAGTAGAATCCTTTTTATCTGTGTGTTGTCGACCACATCTATAAGTTGGAGGCTACTTGGACATTTAGGAATAATACCCTTCTTTGATATTCTGGATCATGCTATGAAACTGATTGTGAAAATGTTCCTCCTCTAACTCATGCATTCCTTTAACTTTCAGTACATGGCACCTAAGAAGAGAGCAAGAACTGGACAAGGAGCCAATCCCACCTTAGGAGTGGCAGTTGACCCTTTATTTGGTGATGCTGGTGAATACCCGAGGGGTGGGGATAATCCCTCGACTGCTACACTGCCCGATTCCACTACACCTGACCAGGCCACACTAATTCCTACACCTACTGAGGGTGCAGCGGTTCCTCCAACTGATATTCCGGTCCCACCTCCAGCCCCAGCTTCTGGTTCTAGTATTTCGGACGGGTATCTTAGGGGAGCTATCCAGATGCTGACACAGATAGTGGCTTCTCAAGCCTAGAGATCAAATGTTGCACCCACATCTTCTAACCAACAAGGGGATTCTAGTGGTTCCAGGGTGAACATGTTTCTTCAGTTGGATCCTTCGGTGTTCACATGTGTTAATACTAAGGAGGACCCACAGGAATTCATTGATAAAATGCATAAAACTCCCTGGGTTATGCACGCTACTGATACAGAGGGAGGGGAGTTGGCCGCCTACAGCCTGAAAGGGGTGGCCTATTCTTGGTTTGAGTTGTGGGAGGACTCTCGGGAGGAGGGGAGCTCTCCAGCGAGGTGGAGTGAGTTTGTTGACGCTTTCATGGACTATTTCTTATCGGCTGAGACTAGGGCAGCTCGTGCCGCAGAGTTTGAGAACCTTAAGCAAGGAAGTAAGAGTGTGTGGGAGTATCACATAGAGTTCGCGCGTCTGTCTAAATATGCCATTTTTATGTTGCCTACTATGGAGGTTAGAGTGCGCCGATTTGTGCAGGGCCTTAGCCCTTTGGTTATCAATGAGGCCGCTACAGCTGCCTTGAATTCAGATATGAACTATGGGAAGATGGTAACATTTTATCAAGCTAAGAGAACCGTTAATTGAAGAACATAATGGAGCGAGAGGGTACCAGCAAGGCCCGGTCCGCGGGGAAATTTGGGGAGTCATTTGGTGAGGGAAGATCAGCTTTTAGGGGAGGGTCATCAGGGCCATCCCAGTTCTTTGCTCAGTCTTTAGCCAGTGCACCGCCAACAGGGCTCAGTCAGCAGTAGGGGAGTCGTTTAAGGCCCAATCAGGTCAGCAGGGAACCCTACCAATAGGGCCGATCAGGAGGGAGATTCCAGTAGCAGCAGAGGCCCCCATGCCCTAGGTGTGGGAAGATGCACTTGGGGATCTGCTACATGGACCTACCTATATGTTACGGGTGCGGATTGAGGGGTCATATTCAAATGGAGTGTCATTCATCCCACTAGGGTGTGGGCAGAGGCACAACACAACCATCCAGTTCTGCAGCTGGTACATCTTCAGCACCCCCTCCAGCTCGAGGCACTCCAACACCGGCAGGGTGTGGTGCAACTAGGTGTGGTGCGTAGAATTCAGGAGGACCCAACCGTTTCTATGCTATGAGTGATCGCCAGAGTGCAAAGGCTTCTCCAGATGTTGTCACATGTATATTGACTGTCCAATCTCATGATGTATATGCTCTTATTGATCCCGGTTCCACCTTGTCCTATGTTACCCCTTAAGTTGCTATGGAATTTAGGATAAAACTGAACAGCTTCCTGAGCCATTCTCTGTATCTACTCCGGTTGGCGAGTCTATTGTGGCCTCATGGGTTTATAGGGGTTGTGTTGTCACGGTGTGTGGTCGGGACACCGTGGCCGATATCATTGAATTGGGGATTGTCGATTTTGATGTAATTATGGGAACGGATTGGCTTTATTCATGTGTTTTCAAGCTCGATTGCCGAATTAAAACTGTGAGGTTTGAATTTCCAAATGAGCCTGTTGTTGAGTGAAAGGGGGATAATGTAATGCCAAAAGGTAGGTTTATTTCTTACCTTAAAGCCACGAAGATGATTAATAAGGGTTGTATCTATCATTTGGTCCGGGTTATGGATACCGATGTTGAGGCACCTGCCTCGAGTATGTGCCAGTTGTGAATGAATTTCCAGAGGTCTTTCCTGATGAGCTCCCTGGAATTCCGCCCGACAGGGAGATTGATTTTGGGGTTAATGTGATACAGGCACGCAGCCTATATCTATTCCGCCCTACAAGATGGCACCAACATAATTGAAGGAGCTAAATGAACAATTGAAGGATTTGTTAGAGAAGGGTTTCATCTGACCGAGTGTGTCACCATGGGGCGCATCGATTCTCTTTGTGAGGAAGAAAGATGGATCACTGAGGATGTGTATTGACTACCGGTATTTCAACAAAGTCACAATCAAAAATAAATACCCATTACCAAGAATAGATGATTTGTTTGATCAGTTATATGGTGTTAGGTACTTCTCCAAAATTGATTTACGGTCCGGGTACCACCAATTGAAGATCAGGGAGCAGGATATTCCAAAAACAACTTTCAGGACCCGATATGGGTACTTTGAATTTCTGGTAATGTCTTCTGGGATAACAAATCCCCGGCGACTTTCATGGATCTTATGAATCGGGTTTACAAGCCTTTTCTCGTTTCCTTTGTGATAGTAGTCATTGACGATATGCTTATGTATTCACGAGGCTGAGAGGACCATGCCGATCATCTTATGGCAGTTTTGCAAACTCTTCATCAACACCAATTGTACGCGAAATTTTCAAAATGTGAATTTTGGCTCGAGTTTGTCACATTCTTAGGTCATGTTGTCTCCAGAGAAGGAATTAAGTTTGACCCTCAAAAGATTACAGCGGTGAAGAATTGGCCTAGACCTACAACGCCAACCAAAATTCGCAGTTTCTTGGGCTTAGCAGGGTATTACAAAAAATTTGTGGAGGGTTTCTCTACTCTTGCCTCTACGTTGACTAAATTGACTCAAAAAGCGGTTAAGTTCCAATGGTCCGATGCTTGTGAAAGGAGCTTCTAGGAGTTGAAATCAAGATTGACTACGGCGCTGGTGTTGACCCTGCCAGAGGGTACAAATGGGTTTGTGGTATATTGCGATGCTTCAAGGATCGGGGTTGGGTGTGTGTTAATGCAACATGACAAGGTTACATCATATGCTTCTAGGCAACTCAAGAATCATGAGAAGAACTATCCAACACATGACTTGGAACTTGCGGTAGTGGTTTTTGCATTGAAAATTTAGCGTCATTATTTGTATGGGGTCCATGTGGATGTATTCACGGGCCACAAGAGTCTTCAATATATTTTCAAACAAAATGAGCTGAATCTGAGGCAGAGAAGATGGCTTGGGTTAATCAAGGATTACGACATCGATATTCTATATCACCCGGGGAAAGCCAATGTTGTGGCGAATGCTCTTAGCCGGAAATCTATGGGTAGTTTAGCACACTTGGAGGCATTTCAAAGGCCATTGGCCAATGAAGTTCATCGATTGGCTAGTTTGGGAGTTCGTCTTGCGGACTCTAGTGAAGGAGGCATGATTGTACAAAATAGGGATGACTCATCACTTGTTGTGGAAGTCAAAGAGAAGCAATACGCCGATCTATTGTTGGTACAACTGAAGGAGAGGATTCAAAAACATAAGACCATGTCCTTTTCTTTTGGCATGGATGATGGTACACTAAGGTACCAATGGCGTCTATGTATTCCAAATATAAATGGTCTCCGGTAAAGAATCATGACTTCGGCTCACACTTCGGCCCTACAAAAATGTATCATGATCTTAAGGAAGCCTATTGGTGGAATGATATGAAAAGAAATGTAGCGTACTTTGTGGCGAGATGTCCAAATTATCAGCAAGTGAAGGCCGAACACCAACGGCCTGGTGGGTTGGCACAGAACATAGAAATTTCAATATGGAAGTGGAAAATAATTAATATGGATTTTGTGATAGGATTACGATGCACTCCATGCAAGTTTGACTCAATTTGGGTGATTGTGGATTGACTCACGAAATCAGTACACTTATTGCCAGTTAAATCTACCGACACAACGGAACAGTATACTCAGGTGTATATCAAGGAAATAGTCAGGCTACATGGCACTCCAGTTTCTATCATTTCCGATCTAGTGGCTCAATTCACGGCAAAGTTTTGGAAGAAATTTCAGCAAGGTTGGGGTACTCAGGTGAATCTTAGTACAACCTTCCATCCATAGACCGACGGGGAGGAAGAGCGGACTATTCATACACTTGAGGACAGGTTACGTTCTTGTGTTCTTGACTTCAAGGGTAGCTGGGATGATCATTTGCCACTCATAGAGTTTGCTTATAACAACAACTTTCATGCTAGTATTCAAATGGTACCATTTGAGGCATTATATGGTATGAGATATAGATCTCCCATTGGGTGGTTTGAGATTGGGGAAGCAGAGTTGATAGGGCCAGACCTCGTGCATCAGGCTATGAAAAAAGTTAAGATCATTAAGGAGCGGTTGAAGACTGCTCAGAGTTGTCAAAAATCCTATTTGGATGTTCGCCGCAGAGACTTAGAGTTCAAGGAAGATGATTGGGTATTCTTGAAGGTTTTTCCCATGAAGGGTATAATGCAGTTTGGAAGGAAAGGGAAATTGAGTCCGAAGTATGTCAGACCGTACAGAATCATTCAGAGGATCGGTGAGGTGGCGTACAAGCTTGAGCTATCACATGAGATGTCATTAGTGCACCTGGTATTCCATGTGTCTATGTTGAAGAAGGTAGTTAGAGATCCCTCAGCTATTGTATCGATTGAGACCATTGAGGTTAATGAAGAACTGTCATATGAAGAAATTCCAGTTACCATTCTTGATAGGCAAGTCCGAAAGCCGAGGAATAAAGAAATTGCATATGTGAAGGTGTTGTGGCAAAACCAGCAGGTTGAAGAGGCTACTTGGAAGGCCGAGGAAGAGATGAAAAAGAAGTATCCTTACTTGTTTGTATAAGCTATGTAACCTTTCTATAAAATTGTCGCCTATGGATTCTTGTATCACTTGTTTAGTTAATGTAAAGGTGCTTCTTTCTAAATATATTGTATGTGAGGCCACAGTTGGTGTTGTTTGGTCTTATGTTACGTTGTTAGATTATGTATATATTGTTAGGATGTGTTTCTCAGGTTCTCTTGCAGGTGGATAAGCCCAGTTACAGGGGTAACTCTGGCGAAAGTTTTGGAAATTTAGGGAGTTAGCCAAATTATAAAACTACTAGTAAGTGTGAATTAACAGTTGGGGCACATTTGATGCTAATGATAGATTTTGACCCTCATTCGAGGACGAATGATCCTAAGTGTGGGAAAATGTAAGGCCCCGAAAGATTTCTCAAAGGAAAATAATGTTTTATGGTGCCGAACTGGGCTTATATTTTTTAGGATTGTATAAATTCTTCGCGGCGAGCTTGTGAACCAGTTCACAAGCTCGGACTTTTTAGGTTGAGAAATACACTAGAAAGTAAAGAAAAAAAATTTGGACAGAAGAAATGCACTTTTGCGGCCCATTATACAGCAGCAGAATCACTTTGCAGACCGCATAATGGTCGCAAAGTAAGACAGTCTTTTGGGCCATTTTTTATGTCATTTTTCACGGCCCATTGTGCGACCGCAAAACTATTTTGCGGGCCGCACTCTGAACGCATATGCAACTTTAGGATTTTTTGGAGGGAGGTTCTGCGGCGCATTACTGTGATCGCAGAACAGGTATGCGTGCCGCATAATGACCGTAAACCGAGTCAGATTTTCCCAGTTCTGGAGGGCAATTATGCGGCCTATTCTGCGGACCGTATAAGCATTATGCGGTCATATATGCGACCGCATACCCTGTTCCGGAGCTTTATTTTTGGGTTTTTATAACCCAACCCTACTTCGTTAAATAGACGATTTGTACCACTTTTGAGGTAAAATCTGATATTTTGATGGTGAGGGAGTGCCCTAGAGTGGGAGAGTGATCTTCAACAATTTGTTCTTCAATTCTTGCTCGAATCTTTGAAGATTAACAAGGAAAACTCACTAGGTCTTCATCCTAGAGGTAAGATTCTACACCCTAGCCCTTAATTTCGAGATTTATCTAAGAGTGGGTAATTAGCAAGATAATTCTTGGGTATGAGAGTTGTTATCTTGCATGCGTGTGTTATCAAAGAATGTGGGTAGGTTGTGAACTAAAAATGGTAGAGAATGGGTTGGGGAATGTTGGAATCTTTCACAAAAGGGCCTTAAAAATATTAATGCACACCTAATGTTTGATAATGTGCTCAAATGAGCTAGAATCATGACCATCTTCCTATTTTTGGTCCAACTTGTTATATTTCTAAAATAGATCAAAGTTGCTAAGAATTCTGGAACGTTTTAGAGTTTAAAGGAAGCTCAATTGAAGTATGTTGGCTAAACCCCCTTCTTCTTAGAATCGAATCCCATGGTGTTCATGTAATTGGTGTAAGTCCCAAATTAATCATAATAGAATTGGCTATTCCGAATGTGCTTGTGTTGAAGGATATATGCTCAATATGTATTGTAAATGCTTTACCATATCACTTTATCATTGAGGATGTGTTCAAAATATGGAATATGTGTTAAAAATGTTAAGACTTCAAGTCAAGATCGAAATAAAAGTTGTTATGCCAAATTGTATGAAAATACTCTATGTGCCTAAGATTCCCAAATTGCTCATGTATGAATTTAATGTCTTGAATGGGAAGCCTTATTATTGTTGATAATGATAATGATGTTTGAATGAGGAAAGGGAAACTGGAATTATGAAATACGGCCAAGTGCCAAGAATGACTTTATAATTGTGGCCACTAGTGCCAATGAATCAAAAGGATATGAAAGAAGTATGATGTGAGATGATTGACTAAAAAAGGTAATGTCTCGGTTGAGACGACCTAGCTGATCGGGCCGTGATTGGACGCCATGTTGGACACATGATGGTGACTGTGCTGGAAATTATAATGAAATTGTGGTTATGGTTGATGTCTCAAATGAGACGACCTAGCCGATCGGGTGTGATCGGACTCCGTGTAAGAATACGGTGGTATTGTAAATTATGGTATATGGACACTAAAGATTACCCAACCTAATAACATGTAAATTGACTTGAAAACTTATGTGATCCTTAACTTGATATTTTAGTATTATTTGAAGCTATTATTGATTTCTTGATTGTTTCCCCCATGTATTATTATTCATTCTATTGTGATGGTGTTTAGTTTTACATATTAGTACTATTCGACAGTACTAACGTCTCTTTTGCCGGGGGCGCTGCATCTTTAAATGGATGCAGGTGGTTCTATAGCATGTTGTGTTGATAAGTGATAGTGGTACATCCTCTTCCCAGCAGACTTGGTGAGCCCCACTCCAGCAGACTTGGTGAGCCCCACTTCATCCCGCGGTCATGATTGTATCTTTTGTTCATATTATTATCACGTCTTGAGGTATAGACGGGGTCTTGTTGCCTGCACTATCATAACACTCTTTTGTATCTTTTAGAGGCTCCGTAGACACTATGTGGGTTGTACATGGGTGCTAGAAAAGTCAAACAAGTTATGTTGTATTTTGATGACTTGTTCCACTCAAACTATAAGAGTATATGTATTTTGAGACTTAAAATTGGAGTAACTAATGAAATGATTTAGTATTGTGTACATGATCTCCCTACTGTCTAATTAACGAAATTATGTCTTCTCTTGATCATGTGTGCGTCGGGTAAAAAGCATCTAACAGGCTTGCTTGACCAGGTTTACTCGGTTGGGTGCCGGTCGCGCTTTCCGAGTTTGGGGCGTGACAATTCCTTAGGTCATTTTTGATGGTCCTACAAACTTTTATGAGGTCCAGGTCCGGTGGCCCGGGCCCATGCAGAAGCCGTGGGCTATAGCACGCGAAAAATTTAGGAATCAGGTGAAATTTTAATTTTATGGCCCTAAAACGTCAAAAAATGAGGAACGGTCAAGGTGAGGTGGTAACTATTGTTCTTTAGGTCATTTTTTATGGTTCGGAAAACTTTTAGACGGTCTGGGTCCGGTGGCCCGTGCCTATGCAAAAGGTGTGGGGTATAACACACGCAAATCTGGGAATCAAGTTGAATTCCAGTTTTATGGTCCTAAAACACTAAAAACGAGGAACGGTCATGGCGAGCCGGTAATTATTATTCCTTTTATCGCTTTTGATAGTCCAAAATATTTTTAGTACGTCTGAGTCCGGTGGTCCTGGCCCATGCAGAAGACATGGGTTATAGAGTACGTAAATTTGTGAATCGGGCGAAATTCTAGTTTTATGGCGTTAAAACGTCAAAAAATGAGTAACGGTCATGGCGAGGCGGTGACTATTGTTCCTTTGGTTGTTTTTTATTGTCCTTCAAAACTTTAGGCGGTCCGGGTCCGGTGGTCCGCGCTCATGCAAAAGGCGTGGGATATAACATACGAAAATTTGGGAATGAGACGGAATTCTAGTTTTATGGTACTAAAATGCCAAAAATGATTAACGGTCATGGCGAGGCGATAAATATTGATACTTAGGTAATTTTTGATGGTCTAGAAAAATTTTAGGCGGTCCAGGTCCGGTGGCCCGAGCCAATGTAGAAGGCATAGGCTATAGCACACAAAAATCTTGGAATCGGGTGGAATTCCAGTTTTATGGCCCTAAAATGCCAAAAAATGAGGAACAGTCATGGCGAGGCATTGACTATTATTACTTAGGTCATTTTCGATTGCCCAACAATATTTTAGGCGATCTGGGTCCGGTAGACCGGGCCTATGCAGTAGGTGTGGGCTATAGCACACGAAACTTTTGGAATCTGGCAGAATTCAAATTTTATTGTCCTAAAACGCTAAAAAATGAGAATCGGTCATGGAGAGGCGGTGACTATTGTTTCTTAGATAATTTTTTATGGTCCGGAAAATTTTTAGGTGGTCCGGGTCCAATGGCCCGAGCCCATGCATAACACACATGAAAATCTGGAAATCTTGTGGAATTCCAGTTTTATGGCCTTATAATGCCAAAAAATGAGTAACGGTCATGGAAAGGCGGTGACTATTGTTCCTTAGTTCATTTTTTACGGTCCCTAAAAATTTTAGGCGGTCTGGTCCCGATGGCCCGAGCCCATGTAGAAGGTGTGGGCAATAGCGCACGAAAATTTGGGAATCAGGCGGAATTCCAGTTTTATGGCCCTAAAACGCCAAAATACGAGTAACGATTATGGCGAGGTGGTGACTATTATTCCATAGGTCATTTTTTATGATCCGGCAAAATTTTAGGCGGTCCGAGTCTGGTGGCCCGAGCCCTTGCAAAAGGCATGGGCTATAGCACACGAAAATCTGGTAATCGGGCAAAATTTCAGTTTTGATTGTCCGGCAAAATTTTAGACGGCCCGGGCCCATACAGAAAGCGTGGGCTATAGAACACGAAAATATGAAAATCGAGCGAAATTTCATTTATATTGCCCTAAATGCCAAAAACCAAGAAGCAATCATTGTGAGGAAGTGACTATTGTTCTTTAGGTCATTTTTGATGGGCCGCCAAAAGGTTTAGGCGACCCGGGCCCATGCAGAAAGCGTGGGCTATAGCACACAAAAATCTAGAAATGAGGTGCAATTCTAGTTTTATGGCCCTAAAACACCAAAATTGAGTAACGGTCATGGCGAGGCGTTGACTATTGTCCCATAGGTCATTATTTATGGTCCGTAAAAGTTTTGGGTGGTCCGGATTCAGTGGTCAGGGCCCATGCAGAAGGTGTGGGCTATAGTACACAAAAATCTCGCAATCGAGCATAATTCAAACGTTATGGCCCTAAAACACCAAAAATGAGTAACGGTCATGGCGAGGCAGTGAATATTATTCCTTAGGTATTTTTTGACAGTTCGACAAAATTTTAGGTGGTCCGGGTCTGGTGGCCCGGGCCCATGCAGAAGGTTTGGGCTATGGAATACGAAAATATGAGAATCAGGCGGAATCCCAGTTTTATGGCCCTAAAAAGCCAAAACATGAGTAACGGCCATGGAGAGGCGGTGACAATTATTCCATAGGTCATTTTTTATGGTCCGACAAAAAATTAGGTGGTCTGGGTTCGGTGTCCTAGGCCCATGCAGAAGGCGGTCCGCCTCATTCCCAAATGGGCACACGCAAATTTGGGAATGAGGCGAAATTCTAGTTTGATGACCCTAAAACGCCAAAAAATGAGTAACGGTCATGGTGAGGCGATAACTATTGATCCTTAGGTCATTTTTGATGGTCCAAAAAAATTTTAGGTGGTCCGTGTCTGATGGCCCGTGCCCATATAGAAGGCGTGGGCTATAGCACATGTAAAATCTTAGGATCGGGCGAAATTCCAGTTTTATGGCATTAAACACCAAACAATGAGTAACGGTCATGGAAAGGCGGTGACTATTATTTCTAAGGTCATTTTTTATGGCCCGTCATAATTTTAGACGGCTCGGGCCCATGCAGAAGACGTGAGCTATAGCACATAAAAATCTTAGAATCGGGCGGAGTTCCAGTTTTGTGGCTCTAAAATGCCAAAACAATGAGGAACGGTTATGGCGAGGCAGTGAATATTGTTCCTTAGGTCGTTTTTGATGGTCCGACTAAATATTAGTCTGTCCATATTAGGTAGCCCGGACCCATGTAGAAGGCGTGGGCTATAAAACACAAATATCTGGGAATAGTACGGAATTCTAGTTTTATTACCCTAAAACGCGAAAAAATGAGTAACGGTGATGGCGAGGCGGTGAATATTTTTTCTTAGGTCGTTTTTGATGGTCCGACAAAATTTCAGGTTATCCAGGTCCGGTGGCCCACACCCATGCAGAAGGCGAGGACTATAACACATGAAAATATGGATCGGGCCGAATTTCAGTTTTAGTGGCCCAAAAAGCCAAAAAATGAGGAACGGTCATGGCGAGGAGGTGACTATTGTTCCTTGGGTCATTTTTATTGGTCCGTAAAATTTTAGGCATTCCCAGTCCGGTGGCACGGGCCCGTGCAGAAGGCGTGGGCTGTAGCACACGAAAATCTAGGATTCAGACGGAGTTCTAGATTTAAGGCAGTCTAACGCCAAAAAAAAGTAACTGTTATGGCGAGGCGATGACTATTATTCCTTTTGGTCGTTTTTGAAGCTCTGAATTTTTTTTGGTTGTCCGGGTCCGATGGCCTAGGCCCATGTAGAAGGCGTGGGTTATAGCACACGAAAATCTGGGAATGAGGCAGAATTCTAGTTCTATGACCGTAAAATGCCAAAAAACGAGTAGCGGTCATGGTGAGGCGGTGCATATTGTTTCTTGGGTCATTTTTGATGGTTTGGCAAAATTTTAGGTAGTCCGGGTCCTATGGCCCGAGCCCATGTAGAAGGCGTAGGCTATAACACACAAAAATCTGAAAATTGGGCAAAATTCCAGTTTTATGGCACTAAAATGCCAAACAAAGAGTAACGGTCATGGCGAGGCGGTGACTATTGTTCCATATGTAATTTTTGATGGTCCGACAAAATTTTAGGCGGTCCGGTGCGGTGGCTCTGGCCCATGCAGAAGGCGTAAGCTATAACACACGAAAATTAGGAACTTGAACGGAATTCCAGTTTTATGAACGTAAAATGCCAAAAAATGAATAACGGTTATAGCGAGGCAGTGACTATTGTTACTTATATCGTTTTTATGGTCCAGCAAAATTTTAGGTGGTCCAGGTCCGGTGGCCCGAGCCCATGTCGAAGGCGTGAGCTACGGCACACGAAAATTTGGAAATCGGGCGAAATTCCAAATTTATGCTCCTAAAACGGTAAAAATCGATTAACGGTTATGGAGAGGTGTTGACTATATATCCTTAGGTCGATTTAGATGATCTTGCAAAATTTTAGGTGGTCTGGGTCCGATGGCCCTAGCCAAAAAATGAGTAACGGTCATGGACATGCGGTGAATATTGTTCCTTAGGTTGTTTCTAATGTCCGGCAAAATTTTAGGCGGTCCGGATCCGGTGTTCTGGGCCCATGCAGAAGGTGTGGGCTATAGCATACGAAAATCTAGGAATTCGACAGAATTCTAGTTTTATAGCCCTAAAATGCATAAAAACGAGGAACGTTCATGGAAAGGCGGTGACTATTGTTACTTAGGTCTATTTTTATAGTCCGAAAAATTTTTAGGCGGTCTGGTGGCCCGGCTCCATGCAGAAGACGTGCGCTATAGCACACGAAAATCTAACAATCGAACGAAATTCCATTTTTATGGCCCTAAAATGCCAAAAGCGAGTAATTAGAGAGGCGGTGACTATTTTTCCATAGGTCATTTTTAATGGTCCAGCAAAACTTTATGTGGTACGGTGGCCCGGGCCCATGCGGAAGGCATGTGCTATTGCACACAAAAAACTGGGAATCAGACAGAATTCCAGTTTTATGGCCCTAAAATGCCAAATAACGAGTAACAGTCATGGCGAGGCGGTGACTATTGTTCCTCTGGTAAACTGTGATGGTCATTTTAGGCGGTCCAAGTCCGGTGGCCAGGGCACATGCAGAAGGCGCGGGCTATAGTACACAAAAATCTAAGAATCTGGCAGAATTCTAGTTTTATGGCCCTAAAACACCAAAAAATGAGGAACGATCATGACGAGGCGGTAACTATTGTTCCTCATGTCAGTTTTGATGGTATAACAAAATTTTAGGCAGTCCAGGTCTGGTGGCCCCGGGCCATGCAAAAGTTGTGGGCTATAACACACAAAAATCAGGGAATCATGCAAAATTCCAGTTTATAGCCCTAAAATGCCAAAAATCAAGTATTTGGAGAGGCGATAACTGATAAGTGAGAATTTTGACTGCTTATTAGCATCTTTTTTGCTTTTGTTTTAGTCTGAAAGTATTGAATTATGTTCCCAAAACTAATGAAATTGTGCAAATTGCAAGAATGCTGGAAGTTTGGTCTTCCATGATGAAATTCGACTAAAAAAGGAGTGTTCCAAAGTACAAGGCAATAAAAGGTGTAGAAGCAAAGATGTGCAGTCCGCAAAAGAAATTGCAGACCGCAGAATTCCATCTACGGTCGCAACCCAAGCTAAAGAGTCCAACAAAAGATTGACAAATATTCAGAACGCACATGAATTGTGCGGTCGCAAAACAGGGTCCGCACTAACAAGTATTTTCAAGTTCAAAAAATGTGCAGAAGATCAAGTCCTGACACCTTGCAAAAGTGCGGACCGCACAAGAATTATGCAGCCGCAGAAGTTGCTTTACAGCCGTAGTCCAGAAATGTGCGGCTGCAGAATCCTCTTTCCTACCAACTGAAGAAATCTGCGGACCGCACATGGAATCGTGCCGCCGCAAAATCTCCCGAGAGGCATTTTTGTCAGCGATTTTTGGCCCAGTATAAATTGACGAGTTTGACAAATATAGGTTAAGTTTGAACGTTCAAAGCTACTGTAGCCGTTTTTTTACCATTTTAGTAAGTTTTAGATTATTTGAGTGTTTAAACATTAAATTTTACCATTTTCATCTTTAATTATGAGTTTAATTAGCTTTTATTCTTTATGTTCTTCAATTTTCATTATGAGTAACTAGATTTTTACTAGGTTTGTGACTCAACCCTAGTGTATAAACCTTATGGGTATTTAATTTAATGCTTGTTTATGATTGAGTGTTAATTATTTAGCTTAGTTCATGCTTCAATTTTAGAATTAATGGTTGCAAACATTGATTCATGCCTATTTGACTTAGTCTCTACTTGACAAAGAGGGATATAGTCTAGGACGACTTGGCTAACAAGGAATTGGGTTAATTGAGAGATTGATTTTCCTAATTAGAGGGTTCAAACTAGAGAAAGTAAGAACCCGATTTGAGCTCATATTAACTATTTTGTTTGATACCCATTTGGACTTGAGAAAGCCAAATTGGGAAAAATCACTCGCTGACCGAGAGATATTGAGTGGGTAATGTAGAGTTGAGAACTATAATATACCCCAATCAACAAAGCAAGCATTAACGTCTTTATCCCATTAGGCAAACACCTAGGTTATGGTCACATCCCTAGGCTTTTAAACTATTTGGCAAAACACCAAATACATTCATCTCTAGTCTATTTTCCTTAGCTTGCAATTATTAGAGTAACAGTAGAAGTATAAATCAAAACTCTGTTGTGCAAGTGCAATTTTAGGTAGTCCATTCTCTTGCTTCAAATATATACTCCTAACACCCCTCATAACTCTATGTGGATTCGATCCCGACTCATAGTTGGATAATTTAAATTGCATACAACCGTATCATATCTCTTATTGAGGTGTGTTGTGGACGTCATCATTTTTGGCGCCGTTGCCGGAGAGTTAAAACGATGTTAGCAATATATCTGATTTTAATTTTGGAATATCTTCTTTTCCTTCATTGTTACTAACTTGTGTGAGAATTTTAGGTACAATCATGGTGGCAAACAATGAACTCGAAAATATGTTTTTGGGGGATGTGGACGTCGAGGATGAGCAAGTTGAGGAGGTTCCTCTTAAACCTCAAGACAATAGAAGAGGTCGAGTGCCTCATGACAATGTCCCTGCTCCACCCCCTACCTCCACCACGAACGGCTCTACACCGGGTGTTACCCAACGAAGGATATGCTAGTGCAATAGTCCCTCCTCGTATTAGGGCGGGCAACTTCCAAATCATTAATGTGATGCTCACTTTGCTTAAGCAACGAAGTTTCTTCACCGGTGCTCCAACTCAAAATGCATACAAATATTTGAAGAGGTTTGTGGATACTTGTTGGGGGAGCAAACAAATAATTGTCTCCGAGGATGCATTGAGGCTAAGGCTTTTTCCATTCTCTCTACATGGGAAAGCTTTAGATTGGTTGGAATGATTACCGAACCATTCCATTCACACTTGGGATGAGTTGGCGGAGAAATTTATTGCTAAGTTCTTCTCTCCGGGGCATATGGCTATACTTCGAGATGAGATTTTGGCATTCAAGCAAGATCCGAATGAACCACTACACAAGATGTGGGAGCAATATAAAACTATTGTCAAGGAATGTCCCATCAATGATATGACGGAAAACATGATTCAACAAACCTTCTATCGTGGGATTAACAAAACCAACCAATGTGTAGTGAATCAACTTGCCGGCGGGAACTTTATGACTATGCCTTATGCGGAGGCGTGTGAGATTTTAGATGAAATGGCAGAAACATCATCGACGTGGCAATCCCGGGCCAATGTTCCACAAGGTGATTCGAACATGATCCACCTTCACAAGAATTGCATGACCATGGGCAAGCCATTGCTAAATTGACTACTACCATGAATTAACTAGCAAAGGCTCAACTTCCTCAAGTGCAAAATCCTAAGCAAGTCAATGCCATGGAAGGGGTAAAGATGATGGTGAACAAGAGAAGGACCAAAGGTCCATAAGTGCAAAACTGAGTAGAGAATTATGTGCAAGAAGATAGTTGTTTTTAGCAAGATGATTCCTATAATGAACAAGAAGAGGAGGTGAAATATGTGACCAATTTTCAAGGGCAAAGAAACAACTTCCAAGGCCCAAACCAACAACAATGGCGACCGCAAAACAATCAAGGCAATTGGAATTCTAACAATCAAGAAAATTGGAGTGGTGGCAACAATCAAGGAAATTGGAGTGGAAATAACCAAGGATATTGTGGGGGGGGGGGGAGAACCATCAAGGCGGATAGAACAACAATCAAGGCAATTGGGGGTCGGGTTTTCAAAGGCCCCTGATATATCAACAATCGAACAACCCCCCTCCTTATCCTTCCCATGGTCCAAGTTCTTCAAATACTGAGATGGGGCGTATTGAAAATATGTTCAAGCAAATGATGGAAAAGAATGCCAATTCGGATGCCCAACTTGCCTCACACAACACATCAATCCACAACTTAGAAGTTCAAATGGGGCAAATCTCTCAAGCTCTAAATTCTCATCCCAAGGGGGAACTACCAAGTGACATAGTAGTAAACCCAAAGGGTGGAAACGACACAGGGCATGCCATGGCCGTTGCTACGAGAAGTGGAAGAGGTGGGAATACACCCACCTCAAGTCAAAGGCAACTTGTGGATGAAGAGAAAGTGGTGCAAGAAGAAGAGATCTTGAACAATGTGGTGCAACCTAATGATGAAGTTCAGATTGATATTGATGATAATGTGGAAGAGAATCAAGAGGAAGTGAACCCGTCTAGGGAACACATTATTGACATACCGAAGCCGGTAGTGCAAAAGGCTAAGGCACCACTGCCTAAGACTCCACCTCCATACCCTGAAAGACTTGCCAAGAAAAATGGTGAGAATCAATTCAAGAAGTTCATTCAAATAATGAAGAGTCTATCAATCAATGTTCCATTAGTTGAAGCCTTGGAAAATGCATGATTATACAAAGTTTATGAAGGATCTTATGACAAAGAAGCGGTCAATGAATTTTGAAACCATCAAAGTCACTTATCAAGTGAGTGAAATTGTGCATTCAATGGCTCCTAATTTTTGAGGATCTCAGTGCCTTCACAATTCCTTGTACAATTGGAAGTGCCGAGTTTGCTAAAGCTCTTTGTGATCTTGGGGAAAGTATCAATTTGATGCCCTATTTGGTTTTCAAGACTTTGAGAATTGGGAAACCAAGACCTACCTCTATGAGATTACAAATGGAAGATAGTACTATGAAGAGGCCCTTGGGAAGGATTGAATATGTCTTGATTCATGTTGATAAATTCATTCTTCCGGCATATTTTGTCATTCTAGATTGTGAAGTTGATTATCAAGTGCCGATAATTCTTGGGATAACTTTCCTTGCTACGGGGAAGGCTCTTTGTGATGTTGAAGCCGGAGAACTTACTTTCCGGGTTGGTGATGAAAAAGTGGTATTCCATGTGTGTAAGTCCATGCGGCAACCAAATAGCAATGAGGTGTGCTCGTTTGTGGACTTGGTGACCGATGTTATTGTTGATAAAACAAGTGATACAATCAATGTTGGTGATATGTTGGAGGCCGTCTTGCTCAACTTTGATGATGAAGAGATGGATGACTTCATGGAATGTGTGAACTCTTTGCAAGGAATGGGGTCTCACAACTATGCACCCCAGAAATTGTCCTTGGATCTTGAAAATAGGACAACTCCTCCTACAAAGCCCTCTATTGAAGAGCCTCCTACCTTGGAGTTGAATCCATTACCTCCACACCTTTGGTATGAATTTCTTGGTCCTTGTTCTACTTTACCGGTTATTCTTTCCTCTTGTTTGACTAACGTGCAGGTAGATTCCACTTTGGCGGTGCTACAAAAGAGGAAGAAGGCTATTGGGTAGACCTTAGCAGATATTAGAGGGATAAGCCACGCATTTTGCATGTATTAGATCAACTTAGAGGATGGCGCCAAACCATCTATTGAATATCAAATGAGACTCAATGAGGTTATGCATGAAATTGGCAAAAAGGAGATTATCAAATGGTTGGATGTCGCGGTTTTCTACCCCATTTACGATAGTTTGTGGACCTCTCCGGTTCAATGTGTCCCGAAGAAGGGGGGCATGAAAGTGGTCATCAATGACAAGAATGAGTTGATTCCTATAAGAACAGTGATTGATTAGAGAGTGTGTATGGACTATCGCAAGCTCAACAAAGTCACAAGGAAGGATCACTTTCCACTTCCTTTCTTAGATCAAATGCTCGATAGATTGGCCGACCGTGCTTTCTATTACTTTCTTGATGGGTATTCGGGCTACAACCAAATCCTTATTGCTCTGGAAAATCAAGAGAAAACAACATTTACATGTCCCTATGGTACTTTCTCATTCAAGCGAATGCCATTTGGTTTGTGCAACGCACCTGTGAATTTTCAAAGGTGTATGACGGCTATTTTCACGGACATGGTGGAGGAATACCTTGAGGTTTTCATGGATGACTTCTCGGTGGTTGGAGATTCTTTTGATGATTGTCTTGCAAATTTGGATAAAGTATTGGCAAGATGTGAAGAAACAAATTTGGTGCTCAATTGGGAGAAATGTCATTTCATGATCGAGGAAGGCATTGTCCTTGGCAACAAAATCTCAAAAAATGGAATTGAAGTTGATAAGTCAAAGATTAAGGTGATTTCTAAACTTCCACCTCCAACTTCGGTGAAGGGTGTGCGGAGTTTCTTAGGCCACGCGAGGTTTTACCGGTGTTTCATCAAAGATTTCTCTAAGGTGGTAAACCCGTTGTGCAAGCTTCTTGAGAAGGATGATAAGTTTAACTTCAATGATGATTGCATGAGAGCTTTTGAATTGTTAAAGTTCAAGTTGATAACTACTCCCATCATCACCGCTCCAAATTGGAGTGTGCCTTTTGAACTCATGTGTGATGCAAGTGACGTAGCGATTGGGGTTGTTTTGGGGCAACGTATCAACAAGATTTTTTATCCGGTCTACTATACTAGTAAGACCATGAATAGTTCCCAAGTCAACTATACTGTTACATAGAAAGAGCTCCTTGCCATTGTGTTTGCAATTGAGAAGTTTCGCCCGTACTTGATGGGTGCAAAAGTCATTGTCCACACGGATCATGTGACGCTTCATTATCTTATGAGCAAAAAGGACTCTAAATCTCGGTTGATGAGATGGGTTCTCTTGTTGCAAGTGTGTTATATTGACATCCAATATAGAAAAGGTAGTGAAAACCAAGTGGCGGACCACTTGTCTCGTTTGGAGGAGGAGGGAGGCCGCATGATGGCCTTAAAATCAATGACTCTGTCCCCGATGAGCAACTCTTAGCTATTTCAATGAAGGAGGTGCCATGGTTCGCGGATCTAGCAAATTTTCTTGTGTGTGGGATCATTCCAGGTGAGTTCTATTCAAACCAAAGGAAGAATCTCAAACGAGATTGTCAAGATTATTATTGGAATGAACCATACCTCTTCCAGATTTGTATGGATGGGGTGATAAAAGATGTATACTGGAATAAGAGCAAGGTAAAATTCTTGGGGCTTGTCATTCTTCGCCATATGGTGGTCATCATGGTGGAGCGAGAACAACAACAAAAGTGCTTAGTTGTGGTTTCTATTACCCCACTCTTTACAAGGATACAAGTGAGTTAGTGAAAAGATGTGATGCATGTCAACGGGCTAGTAAAATCTCAAAGAAAAACAAAATGCCTCTCACTACCATTTTGGAGATTGATATTTTTGATGTGTGAGGTATTGAATTCATGGGTCCTTTTGTGAGTTCTTGTGAAAACACCTACATCTTGGTCGCGGTGGATTATGTGTCCAAATGGGTTGAGGCCGTTGCTCTACCCAACAATAAGGCGAGAAGTGTGGTGGCATTCTTGAAGAAGAATATTTTAACAAGGTTTGGTACTCTGCGGGCAATTCTAAGCGATGGGGGATCATATTTTTCAACAAAGCTTTCGACACTCTACTTGGCAAGTATGGTGTTACTCACAAAGTCACGACCCTCTATCATCCACAAGCTAGTGGGCAAGTGGAAGTCTCCAACCGAGAGATAAAAATTATTTTGTCCAAAACGGTGAATGCTAATCGGACGGATTGGTCCAATAAGCTTGATGATGCATTATAGGCTTATCGGACGGCTTACAAAATACCTATCGGGATGTCACCATACCGACTGGTGTTTGAAAAAGCGTGTCATCTTCCGGTGGAACTAGAGCACAAGGACATGAGGGCTCTAAAGAAGTTGAATCTTGATTGGGATGTAGCCGCTAATTTGAGGGTTGCACATTTGAATGAATTGGATGACTTCCAGTACCATGTTTATGCAAGTTTGTCCATGTACAAAGACAAGATGAAATATCTTCATGACTAATACATTTGGAACAAAGAGTTCAAGGTGTGCGATCTTGTATTGTTGTTTATCTCAAGGTTGAGGATGTTTCTCGGGAAGCTAAAGTCTAAATAGATAGGTCCTTTTGAAATTGTGTGTGTGACACCTTTTGGTGCATTAGACTTGAATAACAAAAATAATGAAGTATTCCGAGTCAATGGTCATCGGGTGAAGCACTACTTGGGCAAAGTTAGAGATAGCCACGTCGTGGCGGTCATTCATTCACCTGAGTGTATTCTGCATCGTGTCGCGACATTAAATTAGGCGCTTCTTGGGAGGCAACCCGTGTTTCTCTTTTTTTACTTTTGTAGTTAGGTGTTATTTTTGTTCTAACTTGATTTGAAGTGTGCTACAGGGGTGAATGTGACTTACAGGAATTGTGGACCAAAAATTTGGCAAAGTGTTCTAAGAATTGCGGACTTCAGTTGATTTGTGCATACACCATAATTATGGGTGTTATAGCAAAAGAGCATTGCGGCCGTACATTTAGCTTGCGGACCGCACAATCAAGATGATGAAAATACCAACTCTTTGAAGTTTTAGGCTGTCAATGAGGAGGTCGATCTGTTACCGCACATGAAATCTACGGCCGCACATGAAATTGTGCTGACCGCAGATGAAAAGCTAAGATGAGGTCCCAGGTAACAGAGTGCGAACCACACATGAAAATGTGCGGTCACACTCGCCCTTCTTTCCCTTAGCAAACCAAGTGTATAAATAGAGGAACGAGGCCCATTGTTACGTTTTTCACTCTCTGAACAAAAAATATTATGCTCTGGTGAATTCTCTTGGTGATTTCATCTGTCCACACACACAACCATTTTGATCAGTCACTCATTAAACACACTCTATCTGGTATGCTTCAATTTCACGTTAATCTTTTAAATTAGTTTAATTTATAGATGTTTAATTTTTTTAGGCCATTTGCTAGTCGAGTTCAATTGTGTATCCATGTAGGGTAAATATGTACTGTGCTAGCTTGATATATGCTATATGGGGACTGGGTTAGTGTAATTTCAAGTTTTTATAATGTTGCCATGTCAAATTGTGCACAAAAATTGAAAAACCTAAGTGAAAATTTTTTATCTGTGCGTCACTTTTGAAATCCGCGGCCGCACTTGAATTTGTGCGGTCCGCAAATGTTGATTTTAAGGAAACATAGGGGTATGTGGTTTCAAGTCAAAATCTGCGGACTGCAGAATTCCCATCGCGGTCGTAGATCAACACATTTACTATGCAGTCGCAAGTTCAATTGTGCGGACCGCAGAAATCCTGTTGCGGTCGCACATTAGCCAATTCTTTATCATCAGAGAGTCGACATTTTTGGGTTTCATAGGTGCGGCCACAAGTGAAATTGTGCGACCCGCACTTCACTTTTGCGGCCGCACAACAAAAATATGCAGTACGCAAATCCTAATCTGCGTCCGCAAGAAATATTGTGCGGACCGCAGATCTTGTTCCCTGCAAGCATGGTCTAACTGAACATCCTCATTGTGTATTCCGGTTTATCCTTTACTTTCATGACTCCTTTGTATGTTTGAACATAGAATTGCAGCTAACACTCACCTTTGCGTGATACAGACAATGGTTTGATCTAGGGGACGAGGCGACACTTCAAAAGGGAGAGGTGAACCTTCTCGAGGTTGAGGCAAGAGTGACTTAACCCTTGGCCAACCAAAGACAATAAGGAAAAAAGCAACAACCGGCAGAGGGAGAGGTGCAGATCTCTCTGAGACGAGCTCATATGTCTCGTCTAGGGAAGTATTAGAGGGAAACGCAGCCTCTGTTCAGGAGTAGTCGGAAGTACAGTCAAGGCCGCAAGGGAGATACCAACTCAGGGACGAGTCGTCCTTATCTCATAGCACTTTCGAGAGATCTCAGAGTGCTAGTCAGGCTTCTAAGCCGTCAGCTACACCAGTTCCTGAGGCAAAGGATGCACCAGCTCATGATATCCCCGATGATGGCAGAGGGGGAGATGCTACAACTGCCGGCCTTGAAAGATCAAAGAAGAAAGAGGTTTGGGAGGACAGTTTCGTCATCCTGACTGCTTTCACCAGCTTACGTACGTGGTGGCCAGTGAGGTCGCTAACTCTTGAGCGACAGTTTCTGTTGATAGATTTGGAGAGGTATAACCCAGCCATTTTAAGAAAGTTCAGGGTATGCAAGGGGTGCATGTGGTTCACTCAGAGTGTAGTGGATGACAAAGAGTACCTTGTCCGTGAATTCTATGCCAATGTGGCTCATATCAAAAAGGGGACAAAGGTGACCAAAGTGCATAACCTCAAAGTGAAGTTTGATCAGCATACGCTCAACGCGTACTTGGGATTTGAAGATGTTGTGCCGAAGGAGTATTTGGAGAAGTGTGTACTGGGGGACGAGGTCCGACCTTAGTTAGCGGATATTCTGGAACCACCACCACCATGGATTGCTGCTGGGGTTCCCATCCACCATCGGAGCACGTTGATTTTTGAGGCGAAGAGGTGGAAAACCTTTGTCTCCAGGAGACTGGACCCGAGCCAGAATAAGAATCACCATTCGATTCCTCGGGCAGTTCTGCTGGCTTCTATTATGGTCGGGTACCCAATCAATGTGGGTGCCGTGATGTCAGCCAACATCTCAATGATCACTCGGCAAGAGGAATCATCCTACCCATATCCCAACACTATTACAGAATATCTCACCGATGCAAAGGTAGAGCCGAGGGATTATGATATAAAGGTGAAGCCGAAGAATCCGTTTACTTGGTACTTGTCACACCTCCTTTTTTCCTAGGGATATGGAGTTTTTCCAATTTAAGTGACATTAATCGAAATGGGATTATTTATTAGATTCAGAGTCGTCACTTGGAATAAATATTTACGGTGTCCCAAGTCACCATTTATTTTAAAATCCCAATTCAAGGAAATTGACTCTGTTTAAGTCTGTGAAACACAGAAGACCGAGTAAGAAATTCTGTTAACCCGGAAGAAGGTGTGAGACACTCCCGAGTTCCATGATTCTAGCACAGTCGCTTTACCTGGCTTAACCAATTCTAGATATTTTATCTTGAAATGAATCACCCGTACATGTATTCGTTTTGTTTGGTGTGTCATGAATCATGTCACGCGTACGTGTACACAATTAATAACACTTTATTATTTTTAAGATTGTTTTGTCAAAGGTGCGCGAACGCTTACTTTGTTTTTAATTTCAAAAATCGTAATTATGTCACGCGAACGTATACATAATCACGATAATTGATTGGTTAACACGCGCCTAAAGCATACTAGCGTATTCAGAGTATTCCATTTATTTTTTTTGTATTTTATTACTATTATTATTTCTTTTACCTATTGGAACGAGTCTTGAATTAGTTCATCGCTCATCTCGTTCCTTATAAAAAAAAAACATTTTATCTAGTTACACAAATGCACCCTTAACTTTCTACTTATGGGTTATAACCATGTCAAATAAACATATTGATGGTCAAAATAATATTTTAATCACATCTAAAGTTGTCTACTATTTGTAGAATTAATTTGAAATAATTATGTATGAAGATAATGAGCCATTGTATAATCTAGTAATTTAATATATACAAACGAGCATAGCAATAATATACATATGATATATAACATGAAAAAAAAACTTGTATGAAGGGCATTTAAAAAAGAGTAATCTAAAACTACAAATCCAACACATCGATTTTTGAGAACCAACCAAACAATAATGAATTTATAAGCTGACTTTCAAGCATCATGGGAATAATTTAAAACTTAACTGAAAGAAGTACATATCCTTAAAAATTTTGCTTAACACTCTGGACACCAACTATTAGAATAGAAGGGACTAACTATTTTCAAGACAAATACTAAACTTTGAATTCTTAACCAAACACTTCATATGCTTTAAAGCTAATGTAAACACAAATCGACGTGATACCAACTATTGTTATCTCATTTGAAAGACTAAAGAATAAATTTGTTGCAACTTGAAATTCCAATATACCCATTCAACCATAATGAAATTGAAGCCCAGTAGCGATGAAAAGGATTTCTTCCGTTAAAGACTCAGACTTACAAAATATTTTTCAAAGCCTTAACTTTGAGAAAACTGAAATACTATTTTTGTTCGCTTTTCTAATCGACGATATCTCTTAAAATTACGATTTCTATGTGATATATATTTACACCTAAAACAACTTAAACAAAAAATACCTTCTGATTATTTTGTCTAATAGTCATTAACATTATGCGATGACTAGCGACGACACAATAATTTCCGAATAAAAATTAACTCCATACAAGTTTTTTCTTAACTTAGATGATCACATGCTTCAAATCAACAATGAATCTAACTACAATTATAACTTAAACATGAAATCAAATAAATAAGTAATGAAGCATTCGGTTGCTAAAACTTTTCAAATTACACTAAGAAAACATGAATCTCATGTTATTATATGGCTTTACTAAGAAGATTCGAGTGTTACCTTTTTTGCGAAAATTTCACTCAGTAATGGACTTAATCTACTAATTATAAAACTTCTAGAACCCACGAACTCGAAACCATGAACGAAATTCCGAACTCCCATCTTCAGATTCAATAATTAACTTAGCCAAACTTTTTCTTTCTTCTTCGAAGAACAGTTTTTTTTAAGTTGCTGGATTTTTCTCTCCAGATTGCTTTCCTCACCTCTCTTTCTTTCTTACTTGCACAATTTTCTCTGTTTTCTTTTTTTCTTTTTCCCCCGTCCCCCCAGCAAGTGCAAATGTGTGTTATATGTATAGAATCATTGTGTGATGGAGATCGATATGTGGAGGGAATATGTGAGGGAGTGGGTAATGGGGATGAGAGGAGGGAATTTGGGGGTTGGGACGTGGGTGTGTGAAGAATAACGTGAGGCAAGTTACCCAAAAATGGGGAGTGGGGATTGTGATTATTTATCTTTGTTAAATTAGATTACTTTGTTTTTTATTTTTTGAGATAAAGTTTGATCTCTTTTACGTTAGCTTCCATTTGTTTACCCTTTTTTGTCTTTTATTTTAAAAGATAAATTAAATTATAAGGATAAGAAGATTAACCAACATTTCTTACAATATAGAAAAATTAAATATTTATATGTAACTTAAATGATACTAAGAAAAATTCTATAACTTACTTATTAAAATTATAATTTAAAAAAAATCATATACGTACTATATATAATGTACATATATATTTTTTTGAATGTTTTTTTGTAGTAAAATAAAATATAAAAAAAAACTATTAAGAGTAAAATCAAAGTTTAAGATATTAAGATTAGACGTAAAAGAAATATTTACGCTAAAAAGGTATAAAATTTTGGTGTGGTCAAAAATTAGTTGTTCACAGTACTCACTCATGGATGCGAACAATCTGAAAAGGAAAGTTCAGTCTCCTACCCCAACATGCCAGTCTGATGAGCCAGCCATAGTAACTTCTGAGGCAGTTGATGTTCCCTCCACTTCGGTCGAGCCTTCCTCTAGTGTCGCAGCTATGCCTGTGCCATCATCCACAACACCTACTACAGCTCCTGCCACAGCCTCCACCTCAGTTTTTAGGCCATTGCCCATGCCCACTGCCCCACTATCTACGTTGCGAGTCTCCCAGACATTGGCGAGTCTCAACAACTGGATACAGACAGCTATTGCAAAGCTGTCTGACTTGTCCAATACTATTTCAACGCAGTCCACTGCTCAGGCACCTCAGTTTCCCCCGACCATTGACGAGGCACTGGAGAAGCTCCTGGAGAACCAAAAGACGATCATGGCTACCTTGGTACAACACGGGTCAGTGATTGAAGAACTGGGAAAGGAAGTGTCATGACCCAAAATTTATTAAAGGTTGTGATGGCGCCGGACACCGCTGTCAGGCAAGCCAACAATAAATACTCAATTTGGTTCTCGTTTTAATATTTTGAAATCATATTTTTCCTTTAATTAAATAGTAAAGGGTGGAATTTACAAGATAAATAATAATGTTTTCAACAAGTTCAATACAGGACAACCATAATCACCCCAAAACCCGGTGTCACAAGTGCATGAGCATCAACTAGGAAGGAAAATAAATACAACATATGTCTGGAATACAAATTTGGACAGAAGAAATATAAATACTCTGAAGGAGACTCTGCTGGTTGCGAATCATAGTAGAGAGTGCAGCTCACCTAAGTCCCCGCAATAACCGCGCCTCTGCGCCCACAAGGCCTCTAAATATATATATACCTGCACAAAAATATGCAGCAAATATAGTATGAGTACGTAAATCAACGTATACTCAGTAAGTATCCCGCCTAACCTCGAAAAAGTAGTGACGAAGGGTCGACTCAGACACTTACTATGGGCTATAATTATGATACCAATGATTTAATTAAGCACGGATCACGTAGAACGACTGTAAGCCCAATATCATGAAATAAGTAAACAATTCTTTTGTTAATAAGAAATTTTCCCAAATTCATTTTTCATCATTTAACAATTTGTAACTCAGGCCAATGAAGCAGTATCGCGTATTACAATTTCCAAAGCAATTAATACAATCATGCGCAAGTCATGCCGAGGTCGTACGGCCCGATACAACATATAATTATAAATTGTGCACTGTCGAGGGTCGAACGGAACGAACCATAGATGAATCTATTACCCCGCTCGCGGATCATACATGCGACGCGGTCAAATATAAATGTATCAATAAATCATACATCTATTACCCCGCTCGCGGATCATACATGCGACGCGATCAAATATAAATTTATTAAGTTATTATAATGTTCCTCAATTTCTTTTCGAAAATACGAAGTCTAAATGAAAACTTTTTGAAAACTTAATTTCCTCAATTTAAATTCTTCTCAAGACAATTAATGCGCAAACCTCAATCTAGCTTCTTTTCAAGGCAAACAGTAACCACAAATCAAATAACAATATCAACAAGGCATGATGTAAACCTAAAACTACCTGGACATAGGCATAGCTAGTAGTTACGTACGGACTCTCGTCACCTCGTACATAGCCCCCGCAAATAGAAGCACATATTTAATCAATTCACCTATGGGGTTAATTCCCTCTTACAAGGTTATAAAGGAGACTTACCTCGCTCCGCAATTCCATAACCGGCTCCAAAGTTGCTCCAACAACTCAAACTGATGCTCGTCGCTCCAAAACTAGTCAAATAAGATGCAACCCAATAAAAATATGCTCTAATACTCATAATTGATCAATTTATAACAATTTCCAACTCCGCTCGAAAAGTCGATAAAAATCACCCTCGGGCCCACGTGCCGGGATTCTGAAATTCTTCAAAGATAACTATTACACATGATCTCACGAACTCAGATATATAATTTATTTCCAATTTCATGCCCAAATTCATGATCAAAATCCTAAAATATCAATTTCTAGGTATTTCTTCAAAATCCCAAATCTCTACCAAATTTTCATACTTGAATCCACATAAAAATCATATATTTGACTCAGAATATGTGGGAGTTACTTACCTCATAATAGATGATGAAATCCACTCTTCAAAAGCTCAAAAAATTGCCCAACCAATATGAAAAATGGGTGAAATGAACCCAAACCCCGCTTAAAAGCATTCTACCCAGCTCGACTTTCGCACCTGCAGCCTCTTCGTCGCATCTGCGGTCTCGAAGGTGCGGCAAAAACCTCGTACCTGTGCATTCCCTCTGCCTAGCATGACTCCGCACATGCTCCTTTCCTTCCGCATATGCGCCTTCGCAGGTGCGGACATACCCTCGCACCTGCGCTCCCAAACTCTTCTCTCACTCTCGCACCTGCGACGTACCTCCACATCTGCGACCTTGCAGGTGCAGACAACCCTTCGCACCTGCGGTCACTACCCAGCTTCGCCCAAACCGCACCTGTGACCATTGTCTCTCACCTGCGACCTCGCACCTGCGGCCCTTTTTGCGCAGGTGCGATCACATAGATATCAGCTGCCTCATCTTTTGTTCCAAGTCCAAACTCGATCCGTGGACCATCCTGAATCCACCTGAGGTCCTCGGGACCTCAACCAAATATACCAACACGTCCCAAAACACATTACGAACTTAGTCAAGCCTTTAAATCACATCTAACAACATCGAAACTATGAATCACCCTCCAATTCAAACTCAATAAACTTTAGAACTTCAAACTCCTACAATTAATGCCAAAACCTACCAAATCACGTCTGATTGACCTCAAATTTTGCACACAAGTCATAATTGACATTACGGATCTATTCCAACTTTCGGAATCGAAATCCGACCACAATATCAAAAAGTTCACTCCTGGTCAAACTCTCCAAAAACCTTCAAATTTCTAACTTTCACCAAATGACCACGAAATGACCTACGGACCTCCCAATCCACTTCCGGATACGCTCCCAATACCGTAATCACCATACGGAGCTATTCCCAGACTTGGAATCCCAAACAGACATTGATAACATTGAAATTCACTTCAACTTAAATTAATAAAATTCTTCCAAATTGCCAACTTCCATAATAGGTGCTGAAACGCTCCCGGATCATCCAAAACCCGATCCGAACATACGCCCAAGTCTAAAATCATCATATGAACCTATTGGAACCTTCAAATCTCGATTCCGAGGATATTCACTCAAAAATCACACCTTAGTCAATCTTTCCAACTTAAAGCTTCCGAAATTAAAATTTTCTTTCCAAATCAACTCCGAACTTTCCGAAATTAAATTCCGACCACGCGTATAAGTCGTAATACCTGAAGTGAAGATGCTTATGGACTCAAACTTCCAAAAGACGCGCTAGAGCTCAAAACGACCGGTCGGGTCGTTACAGGAAGTAAAGAAGATGAGGAAGTCCTAGGCCAGCAAAAAGTCAGTAGATAAGTTCCGAAAAGAGGTAAACATAATTTCTACAGCCGGAGATCTTCCCTTTGACATGCTACTTGACCCGCACCAGTCTGCACCAGATCCTATAGCCCCATCTGCACCGGTAGCACCAACTGGCCAGTCTGAAGATCCGTACCTTGCTGTTGACACTGCTGAGGCAGTGCGTGAGATGTTCGCCAACCCAGCCATACCTAGAGTCAAGGATGATGAGATCCAGTTGGCTGATCCGGAGGGGGATGGCATTGTTGGGGACACAGAGATGTCCGAGGAGCTATAGGGTGTTTCCTTCACCTTTTCCCTCTCTTACTCTTATTTTGCTAAGCATTGGGGACTTGCTTATTTTTATTCGAAGTGGTGGAGTTTGTTTGACACTTTTGGTACTTTGATACATTTGGTCTGTAATAATTTGATGATATTCTCTCTTTTCTTATTTGTATGTATATATCTTCTCTTTCTCTCTCATTATGTATATTCATTCTATCTATAGTAGTTTTTGCTTAGTAGCTTCTTTATTTTTGTTTCCATATTAGTTCTTGTTTTACTAAGTAGCTTCTTTTTATGTTTTAGTAGATAATAAGCCTTTGGTTTTCTTAACGCTACGGTTCTTCCGAAAGGTAGTTGTTATGTGAACCGGGTGATTCGTCCCAACGATAGATGGCGTGACAACCTTCTTAAGGGAATGAGTTCATTTTGTGTTTAGGTAATAATAGTAGTAGTAATGAATAAAAAGACCTAATTAAGTCATGCTCGAAATTCACAGGTCTATTTTTCCTATTTAACTCTCCAATTCCACGCTATCGCAATGTACACCCCCGTAGCTAAATACCAGCAACTAAAAATGGCCTAGAAATGGTCTGAAACCAAGCTAAAACTCACCTGAGCCCCTCGGAACCCTGTATGAACATACCAACAAGCCCCATAACATAACACGGACCTACTCGAAGCCTAAAATCACGTATAACAAAATCAAAATCATGAATCATCGATCAAGATCAATCTCTTAAGTTCATAAACTTCAAACTTTGAACCAAGCGTCTAATTCAAGCCTAACCAATCCGGGCATCGAAGTCAACTCTCGGTCAAAGTAATGAATATTCCAAACCTTCAAATTTTCAACTTCCGCCAATGAGTGTCGAAACCTTCTAGAAATATCCAAATGTAATATGAGCATACTCCCAAGTCCAAAATCACCATCCGGACCTAACAGAACCATCAAAACTCCGATTCGAGTTCAATACTCAAAAGTCAAACGTGGTCAACTCTTCCAACTTAAAGCTTCCTAGTTGAGAATCACTCTTCCAAACTAATTCCGAATCACCCGAAAATCGAAACCGATGATAAACACAAGTCATACTACATCATACGGAGCTACTCATGCCCTCAAACCACCGAGCGAAGTGCAAATACTCAAAATGACTGATCGGGTTGTTACATTGTCCTTGGTAGCTTTAGATGTTGCAAATCTATTTATGTATATTTCGAACAGATGATGCATTTATTTCGTACCAGCTTTTGTAAATTCTAAGTCTTAGAAGCTCATGGTTTGTACTACCATCCCTTGGGTTATTGTATAAAATTTTAGATAATTCTTTATTCAAGGAGACAAAACACCAACACCCCCAAAGGTTAGGCCAAAACAGATAATATGCGGACTCCTTATATATTTACCTGTCAAAATATAGAATAGAAAAAATTAAAAATAGTATTATTCTCTTAGATCAAGTATTCCTCATTTTTTTTTGTCAAAAATAGAAAAAGAAAAAAACAAGAGACCATGTAGTGATTCACCTCATGACCTCATCAAAGCTCCCTAAAGTTGCCTAACTAACCTTACAAGAATTTATGATGATTTTTAATTTTTCGTGTGCTAGTCCACGCTACATTCATGAATTCGAGCAACGAGCTAAATCGCTTAAATTTTGTGGGCCATCAGAAATGATCTAATGAACAATAATCTTTGTTTCGTCATGATCATTTCTCCTTTTTTTGCTTAGGTCCATAAAACAAGAATTTAGGACGATTTTTAATTTTCCGTGTGCTAATGACCATGCCATATTCATGAATTCGAGTGACTTGCTATGAATCGCCAAATATTTTGTGGGCTCATCAGAAACATGACCGTTCCTCATTTTTAGCGTTTTAGGGCCATAAAACTGGAATTCCGCCGATTCCCAGATTTTCGGGTGATATAGCTCACGCCATCTGCATGGGACTGGAAGGCCGGACCCGAATCGCATAAAATTTTGCCGGCCCATCAAAAATGACCAAATAAATAATAGTCATCGTCTCACCATGACTGTTCCTCATTTTTGGCGTTTTAGGGCCATAAAATTGGAATTCCGTCTAATTCCCAATTTTCGTGTGTTAGCTCACGCAATTTGCATGGGTACGGACTGCCAGACCCGAATCACCAAATATTTTTCCTCCCCTTTATAAATGGCCAAAGTAACAATAGTCATCGTCTCCCCATGACCATTCCTCAGTTTTTGGTATGTTAGGGCTATAAAATTGGAATTCCGCCCGATTCTCAAATTTTCGTGTGCTATAGCCCATGCCATCTGCATGTGCCTGGGCG